>NC_046169.1:16417919-16537919 GCF_011064425.1 Rattus rattus | reverse complement strand
TGCTCAGATGGCTGAGGTAAAACGATTTCAAGTTCAGACCAACTCAGGCAACTGAGGAAGACCTTATCCCAAAATGAAAAATGGTTTGTTGTTGTTGTTGTTTGTTGTTGTTGTTGTTGTTGTTGTTTCACGGCTTTGATTATGTATTTCTTTTTTCCTCCTCTCCCCCTTCCCTTCCCCCCCCGTGTGTGTGTGTGTGTGTGTGTGTGTGTGTGTGTGTGTGTGTGTGTGTGTTATGCAGGGCCTCTGATTGGCCTGGAGCTCTCCTAGTAGTCTAGGCTAGCAGGCCAGCGAAGCCCAGGGACCCACTCTCTCCTCCTCTTCTTGCCATCACTGGGATTACAGGAATGCACCACCACGTCCATCTTTTTCCATCATTCTGGACACTATACACACACACATATAAATACATACACACACATACACACATATACTCACATATACGTACACATGAATTTATATATATATATATGTATACATATATAAGATATACTTATCTTGTATACAAGATAAGTCCAGGTAGCCGGCAGTGGCTGGCTCATTTCAGAAATCCTTCTGGAATAAGCGTCCAGTACTGAGCATGGAGGAGAGAGGATGTCACCAGTGGACCAAAGCCGGGGCAGGGCCATTTATATTCTCATCGTATACTCTAAAACCACTAGGTGGGGCAAGCGAGATCTTATTGAAGCGTAAGTGGCCATCAGCAGGTTGTTAAGGGCAACAACCCATTGTTTTAGCTGCTCCTCCAGGTCATTCTGTTCCTGATAGCAAGTGACGTCACTGTTGGCAAATAGGCAGCACTTTAAGTAAGTCACCCAATAAATCAATAAATCGGTATCTAATAATTGCTCTTTTCTACCTAATTCTACTTTCAATCTCACACTAGAGAGACCAAGAACCTAGCAATCATTCAGTGCGTGAGAACAGTGTCTCAATGATCCTAATCTGACACCAAAGGCCCGACCCTCAGTCCATGTTGGAGTCCCAAGGAAGGCGCGGCTAACATTGGTGAAGGGTTGCCGCAGCAACGGAAACACAGAGTGGTCAGCAAGCAGGCAGAAAAGCAGTTTTCTTCTTCCGTGTCCTAGTCTGTGGGCTGCCAAGACACTGAAGCCAGGCCGTGGTGGCTCATGCCTTTAGTCCAGCACTTGTGGAGCAGATGCAGGTGGATCTATGGGAGTTGGGGCCAGCCTGGTCTACAGAGCAAGTTCCAGGACAGTTAGGGCAACACAGAGAAACCTTGTCTCAAAAAAAAAAAAAAAAAAAAAAAAAAAAAAAAAGAAAAAGAAAGAAAAAAGAAAAGAAAAGAAAAAGAGAACAAAGAAAGGAAGGAAGAAAGAGGGAAAAAGGAGAGAGCAAGCTTAGTACCAGCGTCCATCTGTCTCTGCCCACTGACTGTGGATGCCATAGGACCAGCTACCTCATGCCCCTGCTGCGCCACCTTCCCCACCATGATGGACTGTGCTCCCCGGAAGTATAAGCTAAAATAAACCCTTCTCCTCTGAGAGGCTTCTTGTCTGTATTTGTTATGGCAAAGAGAGAAAGGGACAGGATGTTGGTTGATAAATGGTCAGGTGCCGACTGTTTTCGCTGCTCTTCCTTGTACTAAAAAGCAAGACTGAAGCCCAGCGGATTAGTCCACACCTTTAATCCCAGCAGTCGGGGGCAGAGGAGAGCAGCTCTGTGTGAGTTCAAGGCCAGCCTGGTCTACAGAGTGAATTCCAAGACAGCCAGGGCTACATAGTGAAACGCTGTCTCAAAAGACAAAAACAAATGAAGCAACGAGTGGCTAAAAGTGCAGACAACCAGAGATCAGTTCCTGATACCCACATGGGTAGCTCACATCTGCTCATAAATCCAGTTCTAGGGAATCTGACACCTTCTTCTGGCCTACACACACACAATAGAATGAAATAAATCTTTTTAAGAAAAAAAAACCAGCAAAAGTAAGCCAGATGTAATGGCCCAGGCCTGTACGCCCAGCACCTGGGAAACTGAGGCACGAAAATTCTAAGTTCCAGGCTTGCCTGGGCAATTTAGCCCGTCTCAAAAAAAAGACAAACAACAAAACAAACTTCCCCCTCAAGTCTTAATAGATTTGATATAGAATTAATACGCCATCTCCAACAACCCCAGAAAGATACTTCACCCTTGTCTTCATAGCAACGGAGGCAGCTGTTGTGGAAGCCTCAAATCAGCATAGAGGCGTGGGGGTTCCCAGAGCAAGATTTCTGGTAAGGTTCTCTAGCAGTTCCCAATCGCGCCTGAAGAGGGCACTGTAGTCCAGGAGCTAAGTTCACCTCCCCCAAAATTCTTTTCCCGTTTGCTGACTCCTCCCATCTTGAGTATAGACACGTGAAAACACACACACACACACACACACACACACACACACACACACACACACTCCTAGCCAATTCCCTCCAGCCCCCAACTCCCCAGCCTACATGTAATTTCTCCTGCAGTGGACTACAAAGGCTTTCAGGCTGGAATCCAAATGTCTTGTTTTTGGAAACAATGAACGGCAGCCACACAGAATCAGAGCCGGGACGGGGTCCTGGTACTGCGTGTGACATCTGTGACTGGTTGCCTGCGTGGGTCTCTCCCCTAAGCATACTTTCCCACATGAAGCACCATGGGGAAGGAATCTGAGGAACAATTTGGAGTCACCCTTGTCCTCTGGCTGTGATACCTATCACTTCCCGGTCTGTTGACTCTCCTTCCAGCTGCAAGGAGAAGTCCTCAGAGCGACACCCATCATGGCATGAAAGGTGGTTGGACTCATAAGGGGTTTATGTCCTGAGGTAAGTGACTAATGCTACGGGGTACGGACAAACTGATCCACTAACCAGGGTTGCTCATTGCCAACCCCTAATGGGGAACCCCTCCATACTAGCTCCTGTTTCCTCAGTGGTGGCCCCAGCTCACTCAGTGCTTGTCCTGTCGGTTGGCAGCTGCCCACTAAGAGACAGCCTTGAATGGAGCCTGCTTATTGACCAGCGTGGGCAGGCATTGTGGCCTCAAGCCCAGAGGGGTCAAGAGGTCAGACAGGCCATGCGAGGCAGCACGTAGGGCCCAACCCCCTCCACCTCTGGCTTCCCAGATCTGATGCCTTGCTATCAGAAGGGGGGGGTAGGTAGAGCCAGGAAAGTTGGGGGTGCACACTCATGAAGATAGACAAGCCGGGAGTCTGGTTGGTGGTTTTGGCTGTTGCCAGTGGTATTTTTTAAAAGACACAAAACTTCAATCCCCTTCCCTCCCATGAAAGCTGAGAGTCAGTGGCCACTCTGTCTTCATGGCTCCGTGACCCTCTGTTGTCCAGTGCAGGGCCCGTGCTGTCTGGGGAAACCCTATGAGACCTAAAGAATCCATGTCTTGCCCCCTAAATTCTCCAGGCCCTGTGTTCTCCGTAGATGCCACAAAGATTGGAGCCCAAAGCTTGCCCTGTGTGTGTGGGTGGGTGGGGAGGTGGCTGGCGTGGATTACAGTTCCGGCAGGGCACTAGATGAGTTTGGCTGTCTCTGCCCCTGAGTTCTAAGTCAGTCTCTGGGAGCTGACTGCTCACTCACGTAGCATCAGGAAGCCCCAGCTTCCACGTCCAGCACCCCGTAAATAGGGCCAGGGCATTTGTAATCTCAGCACTCAAGAAATGGAAGCAGAAAGGTCATGAATTCAACGACGTCGTCCTTGACTACATAGCGAGTTCCAGGCCAGCCTGGGCTATGTGAGACCTTCCTGTCTCAACAAAAACTAAACAAATCCGAGCTGATTCTCTCAGTCTCTCCTGCTCTGGGGCCTCAGGCTCAGAATGGAGCTCTGGGAAGTTCTTCTGGCCCCCAGAATATCACTGCTGGTGCTGGAGTGTCCGTAGGACAGGCCGGTAAGAAGGCAACAACCCCGTTTGATGAGGGTCGGGAGTGGTGGAGGGTTGGCGTGACACAGTGACGGTGAGCGAGTTGGCAGGTACACGGCAGTGGCAGGTCACCTGTCCCCCCTCCTGCAAGCCTCCCCCGTGTACAGCTTCAGTTTCCCCCGGAGGAAGTTGGAGTAGACCCGGAAGAGCTTGCAGAAAGTATCCGCTGTGAGTGTTCGGAGTGGAGCGGCTTGGGTGGCGTCCGGAGGTGACATCAATTCCTTCTGTCAAGAGAGAATAGGATGTCACTGGACTGCTGAGGACTACAGATAAAACGTGACCTGCCACAGAATGGGAGGGGTGTGCAAAGAGAGACCTCAGTATTATGGCGGGGGTCACTCTCCACATTATTTATGATGATGTGGGTGTGAATGTATGCAGGTGCCCAGGGCATCCACAATACACCCCCAGATTTCCTGGGGGCGGGGGGAAGGCAGCTATGAGCCACCTGATACGGGTGCTGGGTATTGAACTCTGCAAGAGCAGCAAGCTCTCTTAAGCACCGAGCCATCTCCCAGCCCTGCCACCTGAATTTTCTGAGACAGCGTCTCTCCTAGAACCTGGAGCTCACAGACTGAGCAAGACTGGCGGACCAGTGAGTCCCCAGGAATCCTTATGCTTGTCTCCCCCAGCTCTCGGATTATGTGTACGTTCAACCTCACCTCACTTTTTTTAACAGAAATTCTGGAGATCAAACTTGTGTACATTTGCACAGAGAGCCATTCCCCGACTCATCTCCCCAGCCTGAGCTGTCAGTATTCTTTGTTTTAAACTTGATGTTACATTAATTCACTATTATATGGGTGGAAGTCAGAGGACTTTCAGCTTGTGGGTCCCAGGGATCGAACTCAGGGCATCAGGCTTAGCAGCAAGTTCCTTTCCCCACTGAGCGACCTCCCTGGCTCAGACCTCAATATTCTTTAACCGTTCTTGAGGCGTCCCGTAGAAGGGCAAGTAGCAGGGTTCACACAGACACTCACACTCACCTGAGCTCCCAGCACCCGAAGCAGTGAAGTGAGGCTACGTAGCCCACTGATGGCTTTGTCTATATGAAGCTGAAGACTCTCTGGTGGCTGGGAGGAATTGGCCTGCAGAGCCTGGGCCTGCAGGATGGCTTCGGAGAGCAGGGACAGGCCTTGCCAAACTTCTACAGCCTGTTCTTCCACCTAGGGGAGGCAAAGACTTAGAAACAGCCAGCCAGGGTCATCCTCAAGCAGTAAGGTTTGTTGAATGAATGAATGAATGAATGAATGAATGAATGAATGTGAGCTACTCTATCCCCTCAACTATTGTCTCTAACGTTCTTTCTCCCACTTTATCAAGATCTGAGAATGAGACCCACCAACCTCTAGGAACCAGGGGTGGAGGGGGGGTGAATGGACAGTCAGACAGACAGACAGATGGAGATGAGAACGGGGAACAGACACAGTGCAGCTCACCTTCATTCTTTTCCAAGCGTAGAAGTTGACTTTGGTATCTGGGACTGTAATATTCTCACTCAGCCTGGGACCTTCTGCACAACCCATCTAAAAGACACAGCCCTGGGTCAAGATGTCCAAGGGTTTCATTCCACCAAAAGCCACCAGACACCGTCTTTGAACTTTACCAGCATGCTTTGGGGGCTACTAGCTTTGCCATTCTTTTTTTTTTTTTTTTTTTTTTTTTTTTTTTTTCTTTTTTTTTTTTTTTTTTTTCGAGCTGGGGACTGAACCCAGGGCCTTGCGCCTCCTAGGCACCACTTCTTTGCCATTTTTATTTTAGATAGTTTCATGTAGCCCAGGTTGGCCTCACTACTTGATATGTAGCTGAGGATCACCCTGAATTTCTGACCCTCCCGCCTCCACCTCCCAAATACTGGGATTGTAGGTTTGTGCCACCTAAATGGTTCGTGCGGCACTGGGAATCGAACCTAGGCTTCTTGCACGCTAAAGCAAGCGCTCTACCAACTGGGCCACATCCCCTGCCCAGTTTTTTTCATTCCTGTGGGAGGACGGAAAGTGGTGTAAGGCTAAACATCTCATCTTGACCCTAAAGGTAGTTCCGGGAGGGAACCCAAATTTCCAGATCCCCTAGAACCAGTTTCTTTCTTTTGTGGGGCCAGAGCACTTACTGTGACATTTTCTGCCTCCTTGGCCTCCAAGATGTACCTCTCCAGAACTCGACTGTCGCAAATGAGGCGTGGGGGAGCGCAGAGGACTGGGAGGCCCAGAGGAATCAGTAGCAAGGATAGTAAAAACAGCAGGGTGGGACGTTCTGTAAGAAAGGCAGGCTGAGTGTGAGGAGGGAGGGGAGGGGAGGGGAGGGGAGGGGGCCGTGGGACTGCAGGGGCCGGTTTGCTCAGCGAGACCCCTCTGCCCTTCTAGTCTCTGCTGACCCCGACCTTGCAATTGCTTAGGCTCTGCCTGAGTGGCCTTCATTCAATCCCTCGGCGCTGCACACCCCACCCCCCAACCGACCGGCATCCAGTTCTCGGCCAAACTTCACTGTGGGTGCACGCCAGAGGCTGGCAGATCCAGGGAAGCTGGGACTCCTGAACGCAGGTAATTCTTTTAGCAGCTTTCCACCCACAGAGCAGCGCCTCATCTCCCTAAAACCCTAAACTTTGTCCCTGTTCTGGATCCCCCCGCCTTTTTGTCATTCACAGGGGGCTCCCCAAACCCCTTCGTGCACGTGGAGGCTGCCCCAACCCCCCTCTCTTCCTTGATCCTTGGAGAGTCGCAGGTCCTTGAATACGGCCGTTTCCTGGCCAATAGCTTTAGATGTAAATCCCTGCTCAAACAGGAGCCCTGGAGGTCACAGGTCCCTAGCCTGTGAGTACTCACCGGGCACCCCCATCTCCGCGCCTGGCTGCTGCGGCTCCTTAGCGACCCGGGGCTGGGCCAGTGTCCACGCTGCGAGTCTTCATCCTTAGAAGTTTTGTGGGGCCAGATCACCCCACTAGCCTGGAAGAAGGTGGTCACCGTCCAGGGGGCGCGGGCAGAGTGGGGACGCGGTGGCCCTGGCCAAGGGTCTGTTCGGGAACACAGTGAGACACAGCCACCGGCCGGGGTTGGTCCGGGGACACTGTGGCTCCGGCCGGGGGTCGGGGATGTTATCAGCATGTGTGCGTGCGCGGGTGGGGGTGGGGGTGAAGCTGTGTGTGCGTGAGGGGTCGCCAGAGGTGGGGGCCACCTGGGGTCAGAGCAAGGGGCAGGACGCCTGGGTCGGGTCCTTACTGGGGTAGAGCAGGCTGTTCCAGGCACACACGCTGTCAGGGGGGTCTTGGGAGGGGGGTGGTTCTGAGTTCCAGGAGGGTAGACCAGTGGGGTGCGCATCTGTGAGATGTGCGGGAAGGGAAGCGTGAGGCTGAGGTTAGGATAATTGACCTATGAAAAGCTGGGCACCAGAACACCTCCCCTGGGGGGCGTCCTTGTCTTGGGGCAGGGATTTAGATCAGAAACAGCTAGAGCTGGAGTCTAGAAGCAGCTCAGATACTTTTTCTTCTTACAATCTTAGACTTGTTCTAAGGGTCAGGGTTGACCCTGTTGAGGAATCGGACTCAGACAAGTGGAGTAATGAACATGGGCCTCCTCCCCTCCCTCTCCTCATTTTCTAGAACCCTAAAAACCCAGGAAGGTAACTTTCAGAACAGGAAGCCTGTGGTGCATTACAGAGGACACGTGGGCAGGTTGACAGTAGGTTCTTGCTTTTTGTCTTTTCAGTGCTGAGACGGGAACCCAGTGCTTTCTATTAGGCGAACACTGTAGCTAAACTCCCATTGAGCTGTGGGATTCTAGGCCGGTGCTCTACCACTGAGACACGCCCCCAGCCCCTCACTGGGGGATTCTAGGCAGGGGCTCTACCACTGAGCCATGCCCCCAGCCCCTCACTGGGGGATTCTAGGCAGGGGCTCTACCACCGAGCCACGCCCCCAGCCCCTCACTACCTCTGGGCCACGCCCCCAGCCCCTCACTGGGGGATTCTAGGCAGGGGCTCTACCACTGAGCCACACCCTCAGCCCCTCACTGGGGGATTCTAGGCAGGGGTTCTACAGACAAGTTTGGTCTCCAGGACCAATGTCTATTTTGTGCAGGATAAAACAAGATATGTTTTAATCTTCTTCAAGATCATATACAGCAAGACAGGTTCTGAACATGGCAGGCAATGTATCAGAACTGGAGTGTGCAGATCCGAGGTGTAAGAGCTGAGGGTGAACAAGCTCATATCCAACCAGGGAAGTTAAGGCAGATGGGATGGCAGAAATCACTGAGCTCAGACTTGAGGATTGAGCAGTTTGGGTGGAACATAATTCTATGGGATATGGAGTGGGGTGGGGGGCTGAGGGGAGTGTGGAATGAGGGGATCAGACCAGAGTGCTCTTAGGGAGGAACCAGGTTGTAAAATAGCCGTGAATGCTATTCTAAATAACTTGGATTTAAGAGAGAGGGAGAGGGAGAGAGAGAGCTTCAGTCATCTCAGCACTTAGGAGGCTGGGGGCAGCCAGTGCTACATAGTGAAACTATCTCAAAAGATAAAGGAAGGGCTGAAGAGATGGCTCAGTGGTTAAGAGCACATGTTACTCTTGTTGAGGACCCAGGTTCGAGTCCCAGCACCCACATGGTGGTTCACAACCATCCATAACTCCAGTTCTAAGAAATCTGATGCCCTCTTCTGACCTCTTTGAGCACTGGGAATATGCCCTCTTCTGGACTCCAAAGATACTGTGCACATGTGCTGCACAGATGTCTGAGTAAAAATGCATACGTATAAAATCAAAATAAGTAATCTTTCACTTATAACATGTATGTATACTATAGACATATTACATGTTACACAAATATATATAAGAATAAGGGGAAGGAGCCGAGGAGATGATTTAGTCAGTAAATGTTTGCTTCATATGTACGGGGATCTGATCTAGATTCCCCAGCCCACACACTAAAGCTGGGCATAAATCAGGAGGCGATGGTGCACACCTTCAATACCAATACTCGGGAGGCAGGGGCAGGTGGCTCTCTAGGAGTTCGAGGCCAGCCTGGTCTACAGAGCGAGTTACAAGATGGCTGGAGCTACACCGAGAAACCCTGTCTCCAAAAAAACCAAAATCAAAGCAACAATAAAAAGCATGCTGGAAGGCGCTGATAGCAATCCCAGTGTTTGGGGGGTAGAGGCAGGAGGATTCCTGAGCTCACTGGACAGCTTATATAACCAAATCAGTAGGGTTGGGGATTTAGCTCAGTGGTAGAGCGCTTGCCTAGCAAGCACAAGGCCCTGGGTTCGGTTCCCAGCTCCGAAAAAAGAAAAAAAAAAAAAAAGAAAAGAAAAGAAAATAACCAAATCAGTAACTTCTGTTCACTAAAACTCAAAAACTAAGTGGAGGGACCAATGAGGCGATGACTCAGACCTGGAGACATGGCCTGAGACCCACGCAGTGGACGAAGAGACTCAACCACTGCAAGCTGGTCCTGACCTCCACATGTGTGCCGTGTAGAACTCACACACGCAGATGCACGTGGAATTAATTAACAATTAATTAATTAATGCAAGAAAAATGAAATGGAGAAGCAACTGAGTAAAATGTCTGAAAGTCAAACTCTGGCCTCCACTCTTGCACCACATGCATGTATACACACTCACATACACACACATACATACATACACACACATACACACATGCATACACATACATATAGACATACACACATACACACATACACATATGTACATACATACACATACATACACATACATATGTATACGCACACATACATACACACATATATATACAGACATACACATACATACACACACATACATATGTATACGCACACATACATACACACATATATATACAGACATACACACACATATAGACATACACACATACATACAGACAGACAGACACACATATACATACAGACACACACATAAACACATAAATACAAGTGCAAGGCCCTGTGTTTGGTCCCCAACTCCAAAAAAAAAACACATAAATACACACACATACATACACAACATACACACATACATACAGATATAACATACACACATACATATATATACACATAAATACACATATACACATACATACTCATACATACATACTCATACATACACATTCATACACACATACATATATACACACACATACATATATACATACACATTCATACACACATACATATATACATACACATTCATACACACATACATATATACACACACATACATACAGACATAACATACACACATACATATTATACACACATAAACACACACACCTACACATGCTCATACATACATACACACACACACACACACACACACACCGACTAAGGAGGTGTGCCCAGAAGTGGCAGCTGCCTCTTCAGTCCATGGGCAGTCGGGGTTGCCAGTCCATCATTTCTGACGTTCTGATGTGCTGGAGGAAGAAGGGAGCCATGGGATTCATCTGGGGAGGGGCACAATCAGGACAAGCTGTAGAAACATGAAGAGGGAGACAGGAGGCCAAGCTGGCTGGTGAGCTAACTGGAAGTCAGATGAACCTTAACCTGACTCTTCTGACTCTGCACGGTCGTCTGTCACCTTGGGTCTTTTCAGGGTGTCTTCCTGAAACTGCTGTCCAGGCCTGGCGCCCAACTCTGTTCTCCAACTGTGGCCCAGCTGTGAGGGATGCAAAACGAACACACGTACACACACGTCCGCATGTGAGCTCAGCCCCGACCACCGCACCCCTCCCTACAGGCTGCTCTTTCCAGGGCCCCTGACTCCTGCGTCACAGCTCTGACCTATCCACTGGAGAGAGGGCCAGGGACAGATGGGGGCAGGGACAACATGGCCTGACATGGCCTGAATCTTAGAAGGAGGAGCCTTTTGGGCTGTAGAACCTGTCCCTTCTCTGTCACTAACTTCAGAGAACCCTGGGAGAGGGCCAGGCCCAGCAGCTTCGATATGCTGGAGGCAGGAGGATTGGGCAGCCTGTCCCCTGAGGCCTTGGAGAGAGAGCTGCCATTGTATTTGTGGGGAGTGAGGCAGTGAGCAAGTCTAAGCCCCCTGAGTGCTAAGGGGCTCTGGGGACCCAACATCAGGGTCTGGGAGAGGCAAGAAGGATCAGGAGTTCAGGGCTATCTTCTGATACATAGCGAATTGGAGGCCAGCCTGGGCTACCTGAGTCCCTCTCTCAAAAAGAGAAAGAATGTTTGTTTTCCCATGAATATTCTCACATACGTCATGACCCCAAGCCAGAGTCTTTTACTTTCTTTCTGGTTGTTGTTGTTTCTTGAGTGATAAGGTCTCCTATATCTCAGGCTGGGCCTGAACTCTTTATGTACCCGAGGGCGACCTTGAACTTGTGGCCATCCCTGCCTTCTCCTCCTAAATCCTAGCATTCTAGTCCTGCACTGTCGCACCTGCTTTCTACCACGCCAAGGATCAAACCTGGGATACAATCCAGGCAAGCACTCTGTCAACTGAGTCACATCCCCAGATCCCTTGAGCAGGAACCTGCGAGGATTCCCCACTCCCCAGAAGTAAGACCTGCTGTATCCAGTCGTGCTCTTTCCTTTTAATTAAACTTATTTATTCAGTACGTGTGCGTGTGCATGGGCATGCTCATGTATGCCACAGCATGGGTGGGGAGATCAGAGGACAAGACCTCCACGTATAAGAGTGGGACCCAAGAATTGAACACGGATCATTAGACTTAGCAGCAAGCACCCTCACCAGCTGAACTATCTCACCAGCCACACGCTATGGCCTCCCATCTACACTTTGTGGGGTCTTTTTAGCTGCTGCTTCCACCTGGCTTGCCCTCCCCACTCTGACTCCCTCTTTTCTTCGAATCTCAAGCCCAAGCGCTCTCTCCTCCACCAAGCCTTTCTCGACACCCCAGCAGGAAGTTGCCATTGCTGTGTGCTGGTGTTAACTGTTGCTATCTCAGGGCCAGCGGCTATGGCGAAGTTGAGAATCTGTCAAAGTTGAACACTGCTCAGCTCCAGGAGTTGCTTACTCATAAAATGTCCCTGCTGGGGGTAGACCCCTCTGCGTGTGCCCTGATACAGAGAAGAGAATAGAGGATGGTACGGGGAAGGTCTCATGCATCTCTGTGCCTGCCCCCACACCAGCTCGGGTCTTAGCGACAGTCACTACTCAGTTGGGGGTTGTGTTCTATGATCCCTGCCAGGCCCTTTGAACAGATGGTGGGAGACAGAGAGAGAGAAAGAGAGAGAGAGAGAGAGAGAGAGAGAGAGAGAGAGAGAGAGAGAGAGTAGACTATACCTAGCCACCCTTGCTCACTGGGCTCTCGGGCTGGAGAAGTTGCTATTAATTTCAGAGCAGGTGACCTATGAACTGGGCTCTATAGATATCGCAGAGATGAAACCCACGATGGAGCTAGAAGCAGACTGTACTCTATGGGTCCCAAACGAGGGGAGCAAATTTACAACCCCCATGAGCTGTTGCAAACCTCAGGCAGCACGGAGCCCCAGCTGACTAAAGTTGGGCTGAGGGGGTTGGGGGAGGGCTCTGGGCTGTCCGTAACCAGTTTCCAAGCAGTGGCTTCTCAACTTTGGGAGTCAAGCCAACGGCCTAGGAGACCTTCTGTGCTGGAAAGTGAGCTGGCTGGGCGGGGAGAGGGCTGGAAGAGTGTTTTGAGGAGAGACTTTTGGCCTTTGGAGACCTGGAAGGAAGGAAGAATGCTGGAGAAGGGATTTCTGTCCGTTGACAGCCCGGGATAGTGGCGCACATCTGTAATTTTAGCTATTCGGGAGGCTAAAGAGAATTGAGTTCCAGGCCAGCCTGTACTTATAGCAAGACCCATCTCAAATAGAAAAGAAAGGTTAGCCAGTTGGTGGTGGCTTATGCCTTTAGTCCCAGCATTCGGGAGGCAGAGGCAGGTAGATCTCTGAGAGTTCAAGGCCAGCCTGGTCTACAAAGCAAGTTCCAAGACAACCAGGGCTAGACAGAGAACCCCTGTCTTGAAAGAAAGGGGAGGGGGACAGAGAAAAAGAGAAAAGAGGCTGGGGAGATGGCTCAGTGGGTGAAGCGTTGCTGCAGAAGTATGAGGTCCTGATTTTAAGCCCCAGCATACAACACACTGGATGCAGGAGCCTGTCCTTGCAGCCTCAGTATTAGGAAGCTAGAGGCAGGCCGATTGCTGGAGTTCACTGACCAGCTAGCCTAGCCCAGCCCAGGTCCCAGTGACAGACTCTCGAAAAACACACACAGTGGACAGTTCCTGAGGAATGACGCCTGAAGTTGACCTCTGTCCTCCATGCATAGGCGCACATACCCCCTTCCCCCACACACAAAAAGAAATAAGAAGGGGGAAAAAAAAAACAGGCATAGTGGTAGCCTGAACTACATGAGGGCCTGTCTTCGAGGTAGGGTAAGTAAGAAATTAAATCTACATTTTTCCCCCTTCCTATTAGAGGTCACCCAACCAAGTGTAACTCTTTTGGCAGACCCGGTACCTAATACTCTTACCTACAACAAGCAGATGTTCGATAAGGGTTATAAATGCTAAACAGGTGTCCAGTGGCTAGCAAGATGGCTCAGTGGGTAGAGACGCTTGCCGCCAAGGCTGACAACCTAAGTTCAATCCCCAATCCCCAGGACCCACACCGTGGAGAGAGAGAACAGAGTCCCTCAAATTGTTCTCTGACCTCTACAACACACGTGTGTGTGTGTGCGTGTGTGTGTGTGTGTGTGTGTGTGTGTGTGTATACAAATGTGCAATTATAGATAAATTTTTAACTATGAATTAGTTGAAGAATACATGTTTATCCTGACACACAGTCTTTTCAAATTTTTGAGACAGGGTCTCTAAAATGCTCAAGCTGTCTCGTAATTTACTATGTAGCCCAGGTTAGACATGAACTTGTAACAAACAGTGCTCCTGCCTCAGCCTCCTGAGTAGCTGGGACTGTGAGCTTGAGCCTTGGGGATATGTCTCTACAGGAAGAAATCATCCTTGTTCACCGCGGGCCCTGTAACTGTTCAATGAAAGAAGGAGACACTGCTGTGCTGAGACAGACTTTCTACTCCTGGGCCATGCTGACTGCTTAAGCTTTGATGGAAGTCAAAGGGAACAGCGAAGGTGTCGGCCTCCCTGAAGACGCCTGTGAAAGGCGCCGATCCCCCGGGCTTCCTGGCCTCATACTCCATACAGACCACCATAGACACGGAAACCTTGCTCATAGCTGTTTGTTGTGCCGTCCCCCCGCCCCCCCCACGCCGCACCTCCCCAGCCAAGTTCTCAAACAGGAAATCCCCAGGGTCTGGTCTGCCTTCAGTAGCATCATCGAAGGCTACATGTGCGGACAGTGACCCAGGGAAGCCCTAACTGCGAGCAGTGTGGAAACACGGACTAGAAACAACAAACCGAGGCTGTGTGAGACTGAGCGCTGCCAAGACAAACCGAACGGGCGTACGAGGGATGCGAGAACGGCTGCCTGCCACCAGCCCCGCTGGGCTCTAGCCAGGAGAGCAGAGTCAAGAACACATACGTGCAGGGAGACACAGCTGCAGCCCGGCTTCCTAAGGGCTCTACATCTGCTCCTGGGAGCTTCCGAGGCAAGGAAGCCCCGAAGAAGTTGATGGAGGGCCAGCCAACCAAGCTGGTGGCACAGGCCTATGGTCCTAGCACTTATGAAGTGAAGGCAGGGGAATAGTATGTCTGAGATCAGTCACCCTGGATAATGTATCGAGAAACCCTGTCTCCAAAGGAGAGCGAAAGAGGTGGAGAGATGGCCCAGCAGTTAAGAGCGCGTACTGCTGCTGGAGAGATGGTGAACACCTTTTTTTTTTTTTTTTTTTTTTTTTTTTTTTTTTTTCAGAGCTGGGGACCGAACCCAGGGCCTTGCACTTCCTAGGCAAGCGCTCTACCACTGAGCTAAATCCCCAACCCCGGTGAACACCTTTGATCCCAGCACTCAGGAGGCAGAGGTAGGCAGATCTCTGAGTTTGAGGCCAGTCTGGTTTACAGAGTGAGCTCCAGTGCAGCCAGGGCTACACAGAGAGACCCTGTCCTGAAAAACAAAACAAAAAGCAAAGAATACAAACTGCTCTTACAGAATTCGATTAGCATCAGCTAGCTCACCACCACCCATGATTCCAGTTCCAGGGGACGTAACACCTCTAGCCTCTGAGGGCACTTGTGTGCATAAACTCACACAAAGACATATACAATATTAAAAATAAATTAGAGTCCTTTTTAAAAAAAATAATAAAACCAAGTGATATGGTGCATACTTGCAAGCCCAGCACTTGGAAAGGTGAGGCAGGAGGATTAACATGTGTTCAGGACTAGCCTGGACTGCATAATGAGTTTCAGGCCAGCCTGTATTACATCCTGAGATCCTGTCAGGAAGGAAGGAAAGAAGGAAGGAAGGAAAGAAGGAAGGAAGGAAGGAAGGAAGGAAGGAAGGAAGGAATAGAGGTCTGAGGAAATGGCTCAGTCAGTAAAGTGCTTGCTACCTAATGTGGGAAACCGAGTTCTACCTCTAGTACTCACATCAAAGAGCTGGGCATAGAGGTGTGTGTGTGTGTGTGTGTGTGTGTGTGTGTGTGTGTGTGTACAACCCAATTGCTGAGGTGGCTGAAGCAGGAGACCCTCTGGGCTTGCTGTCTGTCAACATAGCCAAGTCAGTGAGTCCCAAGTAAAATGGAGAGGCCCTGTCTCAAAAAGCAAAGTGGCCAGCACTTGGGAGAAACAGACAAGCAGAGCTCTGTGAGTTCGAGGACAGCCTGGTGAATGAAGAGAGTTCAAGCCGGGGAGGCTGGTGAGACCTTGTCCCAGAAAGAAACAAAGGCAGAAAGGAAGGAAGGGATGGATAGAAGGAGGGAGGAAAGAGAGAGAGGGAGAGGGGTTGGGGATTTAGCTCAGTGGTAGAGCGCTTGCCTAGCAAGCGCAAGGCCCTGGGTTCGGTCCCCAGCTCCAAAAACAATAAAAAAATAAATAAATAAAAAAGAGAGAGAGGGAGAGAGAGAGGAAAGAAAGGAGGGTCTGTGGTGTCTTGTTGAAAAACACTCTCTGGCCTTCACATGCACAGAAACACATGTTCATGTGCACTTTCACATACATGACTAGGAACACACAGATACTACTATGAACAACAATAAACAAGGTTAATGGAGAGGGCTGTCACAATAGAAATGACATCGGCCTGTTTCCTTCATCTCCACAGTCACCCTGTATCCCTCTTGGCCCACAATGTACCTTGCCTGTTCATAGATCCCTCTCTTGTACCTCTGCCCAGGAGATCTTCTCTCCTTTCTTCTGCCCATGAAACTCCTATTCATCCTTCAGTACCCAAGTCAAAGGTTAAAGCATGTTGGTCCCACAGAGAACTTAATCTTTCTATTCCCTCAGGATCACATTGTAGAGGCTGATATCCCTTACATATCTCATCTGTCCACAAGAGATGCATTCCGTGTACACCCTCTCAGCTACAGAGTGAGCTATGTCATAAGCAGAAGCCGTGGGAAGGGATTTTGGCCAACTAGGACTGAGTTTTCGATGCCACACCATGATAATTGAAGTAAGATTCCGTTCCCGACTTTTAGGAGCTATTAAACTCTTGTGACCTCAAACAATAATAAAAGATGCAGTCTACAGCCTGAACTGCGTCATGATTTCAGGCCAGCCTGGATGACATTATCTCTTTGTGTACATAGTGGTCCTTGATATCTGAAAGGAATGGATGTGGGGATCCCGAGAATCCCAAACACGGGATACTCAAGTCCCTGATATAAAACTGTACAAGTGTGAGCATGTACTTTGCAGTCCCAGTACCCACGACTCTAAGGCAGGAGGATCTTGATGTGAAGCCAGCCTGATCTACCAACAAGACTCTACCTCAATTAAAACTCTAAGCAATCAATTAACTAATTAATTAAATTCAGGTGTGGTAGTATATTTCTAGCACTTGGGAGGCAAAGGTTTGAGGAGAGTCCACAAGTCTGGGATTGGCCTGAGCTAACATAGTTTATTCCAGGCCAAGCCAGGGCTACATCACAGGACCGAACACAAACAAGCAAACAGGCTGGGAAGCTGATGCAGTAGATGCACCACTTACTGTGTGAGCATGGGGACCAGAGATTGGGGCGTCAGAACCCACATAAATGTCGGGCAGATGAAGTTGCCCACTGGCAATCCCAGTACTCAGACATAGACAGGGATGCCTGGGAACAAGGTGGCCATCTTTACTAGCTGGAATTAGCAAGCTCTGGGTAGAGAGACAAAGCCTCAATAAAGAAAGTGGAGGGGTTGGGGATTTAGCTCAGTGGTAGAGCGCTTGCCTAGCAAGCGCAAGGCCCTGGGTTTGGTCCCCAGCTCCGGAAAAAAAAAAAAAAAAAAAAGAAAGTGGAGAGTAAGTAAGGAAAACATCCAGTGTCAACCTCAGGCCTGCACACTGATGCACACCTCCCACACATGTGCCTGCGTTCATTCAAATGTGCATGCACACTGCCCACTTTCACACAAACCCCCATAAACCCATATGTACATGACCAAATGAATTCGTACAGGGATCTCCTGGAACCTATGGCCACCTCTCACCTCTAGACTTCTTAAAATACAGACCACTATGTAGCTGATCGATGTGCTGTGTTGCTTAGGGGATAATGGTAAGAAAACAACAGGTGGATAGGTTTGCTTGGACAGCGTCTCGCTATGTAGTCCTGGCTGGGCTGGAAACATTCTATGTAGAGCAGGCCGGTCTTCAACTCACAGAAGTCTACCTGCTTCTGCCTCCTGAGTGTAGGGATGAAGATTCTGTAGTACCATAGCTGGAAGGTTGGTTCGTTTTTGAAGATTGGCTTTGTTTTAAATTATGTGTATGTCTGTGTACGGGTATGCGGGAGTAGGTGCAAGTTCTATGGAGGTATGGGAGGGCCTCAGATCCCCGGAAACTGGAGTTACAGACAGTTGTGAGCCACTCAACACGGGCGCTGGGTAGTGCTCGAGTCACCTGCAAGAACAGTGCTCGCTGCCAGTCACTGGGCCATCCCTCCAGCACATCGCCACATTAGGTATTGAGCCAAGAGTTCCAGGAATGAGCTGCACAACTATGCTTCCCCTGTTGTTGTTGTCTGTGTACAAATAGATGGGTTTCGCTGTGGCAGTTTCTTTATAGCTTATCAATAGATATCGAGAGGGGATCTCATTTATCCCAGCCTAGCCTTAAACTCACCGTGGAACCCAGGATAAGCTTTAGGACCTGATCTCCTGCTCCTACGTTCCAAGGGTTGCTATTACAGGTTGTGATACCATGTTCCATTGATGAGATGCTGGGGATAAAACCTAGGGCTTTGCCTGTGGTAGACCAGAACTCCAGCACTGAGCTACGTCTCCAGCCTTTTCCTGTGATGGTTTTATACATACATACCTATGCTGTCTTCTCATCCACCCTCCCCCATTGCCCTCCCTGATGCTCCCTCTCTTCTTGCTGACTCCTTCCTCACCAAACAACTTCATGTATGTATGTATGTATGTATGTATGTATGTATGTATGTATGTTCTTTATTAATTTAATATATTAGTATCCATATATTTATGTTCTCTCCTTTTATTCCCCTTTAACCTTCCTGGCACCCACAGGAGGGCTGAGGGAGCAGAGACGGGGGATGCCTGAAGCTTGATGGCCAGCTCAACGGCATTGATAAGTTATTGGTTTAGTGAGACCCTGTCTCAAAAGTAAGATAAAGAGTGACTGAAGAAGATACAGAACATCAACTTCTGTCCTTCACACACACAAACACACACACACACACACACGTATGCACGCTCGCACGCACATAAGCACGCACACACTAATAAATAAATAAATCTGCACTCTATATATGGAGGGAAAACACGTGCTTTTTTTTCTGAGTCTGGCTTTTTCCACTCACTGATCTCTTGCTCCCTCCACGTTCCTGCAAATGTCATAATTTCATTTTTCTTTACAGTCAAGTAAAATCCTATTATGTATGTCATATTCTCCCTCTTCGTTTTTTTTTTTTTTTTCTTCTTCTTTTTTCGGAGCTGGGGATCGAACCCGGGGCCTTGCGCTTGCTAGGCAAGCGCTCTACACATGAGCTAAATCCCAAATTCTCCCTCTTTTAAGACATGTTTAAATCTCAGTTTGTGTGTGCGTTCATGTGTGGGCTCATAGCCTCTGCTCAAAGAGGTCAACTTGTAGGAGTCTGTCCTTCGTCAAGCTTGGAGGCGAGAGCCTTTGCCATCTGACCTACCCTGGACCACGTTTGCTTTATCCCCTCAGTTATGGCTAGACACCTATGCTGGTGTTGTGTCTTGGCTACTGTGCGTAGTGCGGCGACAGACATGGATGGGTAGGAGTCCCTGGTGGATACTGATTACAGCCCTTTGAGTATATGCCAAGGCCGGGTCACGTGGTAGTTGTGGTTGTTCCTTCAGCTTTTGGAGAACTCTCCATACTGATTCCCATCGTGGCTGTGCCAGTTCACCCCCCCCCCACCCTCACCAACCATGTTTTAGGGTTCCTCTTTCCCCTACATCCTTCCCAGTATTTAAGTTTGTTTGCTTGACAGCCATCCTGACTAGAATGTAATGCATTTTTAATTAGCATTTCCTGATAGCTAAGGGTGGTTTTTTTTTTTCAAATATTTATTGTCCAAGCTATTACTTTGCACTCGCTCCCCGCCCCTCTCGGTGAGAGAGTGGTGCACATCTCCAGACGCAGGCTGAGCTCTATGAGTTTAAGGCCAGCCTGGTCTTACAGAGCGAGTTCCAAGACAGCTAGGGCTGCACAAAGAAACCCTGTCTCCAAAAAATAAAATTATATCTGTATGTGGTTTGTTTGTGAGTATTACCTGTGCATCATGAGAGTGCCTGGAGCCCACGGAGGCCAAAAGAGGATGCTGGATGCCCTGGCACTGCAGGAGCCATGTGGGTTCTGGGAATTGAACTGGGGTCTGGAAAAACAGCTGGTGTTTTTGACCACCGAACCCATCTCTCCAGTCCCTGCTTTGAGTACTTTCTATTCAGCTTTAATGATTTATCTTCTGTGATCTGCGGAGATCTTTGTAATTCTAGGCATCAATCTCCTGTCAGATGCATGGGTGGCAAAGGTTTTCTCCAAGTGTATAGCGTCTCTTCACTCTGCCGGTTTGCTTTTGAGACAGAGTCTCGCTCTGGAGCTCAAACTGACCTTGAATTAGCCCAGAGGTGTGTCTGCTAGGCGATTTTTAGATCGCAGCAAGCTGGCGAGAAAGATTACACAGCTGAACCAGGTCGATCTCAGACTCTACACTACAGAGGCCAGAAACATACAGGCTCTTCAGAAGCAGGAAGTGTGACAGTCAAGACTGTCCGTTCGAGAGCTGAGGTGCAGTTCAGCAACAATAGACTTAGTGTACAAAGGCCCTAGGTTTAACTCCAGCAAAAAAAAAAAAAAAAGCTGTCAGTTCAGGGAAGCTTAATCCTTAGAAGGCTAGTCTTCATCTTAAAAGGAAAAAAAAAAAAAGTTTTAATGTGTTTGTGAGTACGGGTACATGTGTTAACAGTACACATGTAAGTCACCTTCCACTTTGAGACAGGGTTTTTTGTTAATGTTCGTGCCGGAGCAGCCAGCCCACAAGCTACAGAGGATTCTCCTGTCTCTGCCGCCCATCTCACTGTAGAACCATGGTAATTAGATTCACATGCTACAGTGCCTAGCATAAAATGAGTTCTGGGTATCAAATACTCATGGTTGTTTGACAAATAAGTGCCTTTCCTATTGAGCCACCTCCCCAATCCTCATAATTCTTGGGGTTCCTAGGGATTGAACCTGGGGCCTAAACCGATGCTAGGCAACTAGGTAACACAATTCCCTCGCTAAATTAGATCCACAATCCTTCACCTTGAAAACTTTTTTCCCAAGCCTGGGAACTATGAGAGACAACCCAGCTGGAGCTGGCTCAGTAGATGAGCTAGATGAGTCTGCTCTCTAACCTTCCTGAGTGCACACTGTAACAAGTTAAGCTTCTGTGTTACACTCAACAAACTCCTTATTTGTCATATTGTGGTCTAAGGTGGGTTCCTTTCCTGTGGCCTAAATATTTGCAAAGTTTCCTACCCCATTCAAGTACACACAGGAAGTACCATTCCTATTCAAGCACACTAGGAAGAAGAGGCCATTCGAAGCCCGGTACCAACACAACAATATTTTATTATATGGGACAAGGAAGATTCGCTTCTTGGGCTCTCCGTTTTCAGTTCTCTACGCTGAGATAACAAGCTCTGATAAGCGGTCCACGACAGAACTCAGAACAAGAGCCATATGAACCTCTAGAAACCTCAACCACGTGAAGCCTGGATGTGTGTGCACAAAGGACTTGGTGGATGAAAAGTCAGCTTGATTTCAGTTACTTGGGCGTGACCCTGAAGACTCGGATGTGGATGGCTGAGTTGTTCCTGATCCTAGTCAGTGGCTCTCGAGAGTCAGTCTCTGGCTCCAACTCATCCACCAGCTCCACCGTGGAGGTATTAGCAGCCACCTGTAGGGACCCAAAGCTGCCTGCCTGCAGCTGCAGGGCGATGTTGATGGCGCGGTTGATGGCCAGGCCCAAGCCATGAATGTAGATTTCAGTGCATGCGTTCTGCCCCCTAGTGCCTCCGTCCAGCAGCTTTTGGCAGCGAGCTAGCTGAGCCTTAAAATCAGTCTTCATGTTGACATAAATATCATTGGGCCTCCGCGGCAAGCGGTGGGGAAGTCGTTTCCGAAGGGTGTACTCCACGGGGTCCAGCTCAGCCTCGATGGCACCGCGGGGTTCTCTGTTTTCTGCCATGCTCTGAGTCCTGGCATGGAGAAGGAACGAGATTCAGGAAGAATGACAGAATCCTTTCTTGCCCAGCTTTCTAAGGGTGCAACCAGAAGGGGGCGCCCTCAACGCCCTCTTCCTTCCTAGCGTCTCAATCCCTTCCACTTCCGCTTTCTCCACTCCCAGTTTTAATTCATTCATCACGTGGCTCCCATTCCCGGCGTTTCCACGCCTACCTTCTTCCCTCCACAGTGCCCTTCACTCGTGTGAACCTCGCCGACCGATCCAAGTGAACCCCGCTGCCCACGATATGCAGAAGAATAAAGAATCGGAACAGGAACGCCGGGCAGTCTCTCCAGCAAGGGCTACACACTGCGCACGCGTGTCCCCGCTCCAAGCCGGAACCCATAAGCTTGTGGCCTTCTGGGCCTCCGTTCTCTCCGCCCCTTTTCTCGTGCGCGTGTGCGAGGGAATAAGTCTCGCGAGATTTGCGAATTCGAAGCGTTCTATTCTTGAGCGCTTGAAAGGGCGGGACTAGCTAGCAGAGGCGGGACTTATTGACAGAGGCGGGACCAAGAGGGGCGTGGTGTGGATCACTCAGTTTTCCCCTCCCCTGGAGGGGCGGGACTCATGGATCTAGGCGGGAAGCAGGGTTGGTAGAAAGGGTTCGGAACTTCAGCCCCGGGTCAGCCTAGGAGCTGGGATCGCCCAGGGGCCGGAAGTCTGTAATCACTTCAGAGCAGTGGAATTGACAGCTGACCTCCCGCCCGAGGTCCTGTCAGATCCGGAAGCCGACAAATCGAAGGGATCGAGTTAAGGCCGGATGTCCACAATGGGCTCCTCCCTCTGCAAGGGACCCACATTAGGTGCCAAGCGTTTGCAGCTTCCCGCCACACCTCTTAACTGTTTTCTCCCGCCGCACTCAAGCTGCTCCCCCACGACCGGCAATCATGACCAGCCGCTCCCTGGTGGAAGGGACAAGAACTGCAGTATTTGGGTTCCTAACCCCTTAAAGTTAGTGAGGACTGGATCTCTGCCCACATTGTTAAAGCCTTTGGACAGTTCCCTGCAGATGTGAGTGAGACCTGTATTTCGGACCTCGTCCTATAGCTCCAGACCACGTATGTAGGCAGAATCTGACTGAAGGCTGGAAAGAGAACTGTGCACCCTGCTGTATAGCCAACCTTGAAGTTGATTCCCCTGCCTCCACCTTGTGAGTGTCAAGATTATCGACCACTCACCCAACTGAGCTACAACCCATAATTCTTGGGATTTCGGTTAAAGTGGAAGGTTTAACATTTTAGACCTCCGTTCGCTCCAAGTTGATCTCTATATTTAATGAACATTTTAGGGGAACCTCAGGAAGAGTTGCACATATAAACCAAAATATCTTTTTTGTGGTGGGGAGGATAGGGTTTAACTATGTAGCTCAGGCTAGCCTAAAACTCATGCTCCTGCCTTGGCCTGCTAGTGTTGCAGGTGTGCATGACTGCACCATATTAATGTGTTTATCCTAAAACTTGTGGCAAATAAATAGACTGAATTTAATAATTCTGTATTGTTGTTGGACTCATAATCATCTCAGCAATTAAGAGCACTTGCTGCTCTTCAAAATGACTCCCAAAGGACCTAAGTTTGGTTCCCAGTACCCATGTTGGGTGGCTAACAGTCATCTGTAACTCCAGCTTCAGGAGAGCTGATGCCCTCTTCTGCCCAGACACAACAGGGCATATATATATATATATATATATATATATTACTTTTACAGCTATGGCTATTGTGTGTACAGTGATTCAATGCAGGGAACATACTATGGCACGTTGTGGAGTCGATTCCTCAACTTTTACATGGGTTCTGAGGATCAAAGGCTCTCATGGTAAGCACTTGACACTCTGAACCATCTTGCCAGCCCCTTAAGACTTACCATGTAAATACAGTCATTAAGAAAAGTGTGCTGTTGGCAGATGTCTAGATACGAAAAATCAATAAAATAGAGAAGTCAGAACCACACAAGTACAACCAAGATTGGAGAAAGGGTCTCACAGCCAGGCTGGCATGGAATCAGTGAGAGTGCCCTTGCAGGTCTGATCGCCTACCTTCAGCTGCCAGATATGGGAATCACAGGAGAGGCCAGCCGGGCTGATTTATGCAGTGCTGGGGAAGGAGCCCAGGGCTTCGTGCTTGCTACCATTTGAGTTATAGCTCCAGCCAATTCATTTTCTTGACAGAAATGCAAACATAGCACAATGCAAAAAAGACTGTGTATCAAGTGCCTGAAACAGACCAGGGAAAGAAAAGGGTCTTAAGACCACAGCGTGGCCAGTGGCTCTGAGTATGAAACTGTTAGCTATAAACCAACTGGAGAAAATGTAAGGGAAATTTTCAGGAGGCTAGTCAGGCAACAAGTTCAGAGACAGGGCCGGGGTGGAGTGGGAAATAAACTGTCATTTATCAAAATTTCAAGGCTGGAGGGTCTACAGGTAAAACTACCCACTGTGAAGCCTAAGGATCTGAGGTGGGTCCTGGGGTCCACACAATAGAAGAGGAAAGTGTACTCCCAGAAGCTGTCCTCTGACCTCCATGCATGAACACTCCCCAAACACACTCAAAATAAATACATTTAAAAATCGCAGAAACCTTTAAGGCTGGGCACGAAGACCCATACTGTAATACAAGCAAGCACTTAGGAGACTATGGCAGGAGGATTGTCATGGGTTTGAAGCCAGTTTAAGTTAGAGAGCTCCAGACTACACTGTAAGACCCTGTCTCAAAAATAAAACCTTTATGAAAGACCAAACTAGTATGAAAACAGGATGCACAAAGCTGCACTTGGTACACAGGAGGTCCAGGCATGGGAGGTGGAGGTCAAAGGCCAGCTTGGGTAAAAACCTGTCTAGAGGGGTTGGATCTCAATGGGTCAAGGGTTATTCTGTACAAGACCCCCAATTGAGGCTGGTCCCCAGGACCTAAAGAAGAGACATAACACCACATTTGTCCTCTGACCTCCAAACAGTGATGTGTGGAACATGTATGCTGCCACCCACCATAACCATACGCACATGCACACATAATAATAGTAATATAATTATTAATATAAAGGGGGAGAAGGTAAAAGAAGCAATGGGATTATATTTGCAAATCATATATTTTAATAAAAAGATTTGTATTTAAAAACTTGGAACTGAAGAGTTGGAATCCAAGTACCAAGGTACCTGTAAACCCAGCTTTCTGAAGGCTTAGGTACCAGGGACATGACTCATGAAAGCAAAACACACATGTACATGCACACGCACACGTCTCAACAAGTAAAGAGAGAAAACAACCCAGCTGGCAGTACTGACCCACGCCTGTAATCCCAGCACTCCAGAGGCAGAGGCAGATGGATCTCTGAGTTCCAGGCCAGTCTGGTCTACACAGTGAGTTCCAGGACAGCCAAGGATACACAGAAAAACCTTGTCCAGAAAAAGAAAGAAAAGAAGGAAGGAAAACAGAAAGACAGGAAGGAAGGAAGGAAAGAAGGAAGGAAAGAAGGAAGGAAAGAAGGAAGGACTCAATTACAAAATAGACAGACATTCTGAACATTTCAGCAGGGGCACAGGATGATAAGTACCTCACAAGATGTTCAATATGATTAGCCATTAGGGAAATGCACATTAAAACCACAGTGATGTGAGGAGCTGGAGATATGACTCTGTTGGTAGAGTGCCTGCCCAGTGTACAGAAAACCTTGCATTTTACCCCTAGCAAGGCATAAACCAGAAACCTGGGCACCTGTAATCCCAGCACTCAGTTGGTAGAGGCAGGGGGGATACGAAGATGAAGTTCATTCTCACCTACACAGTAAGTTTGAGGCTCTGCTTTGAAATGAAATTAAGCAAGAAAGAAGTAAATAAGTCTTGACAATATCACGTACAGATGAAAATGCAGAAAAATCAGGATCTCACTTGTTAGATTTCTAGAAATTGTTCAGGCATTTATTGTGAAACTTTTCCCTCAAAATTGAACAATCTTAGAAGGAGGCTTTTTAAGACTCAGGAAACATAGAAGGCTCAGAAAGTTCCTGAAACTAACAGAATTCATAGGAGATGGATCTTGGAAAAGCTAGTTCTCAGTCCTACCCCCAGTACACAGTAGATAGATAGATAGATGATAGATAGATAGATAGATAGATAGATAGATAGATAGATAGAGAGCAATAGATAGAGATAGAGATATATATTTCTCCACAAGTCCCACAAGGAGCTTCAAGGATGCAGATTTTGTGAGTTAGCACCCATTGCAAGGTAGCCCTTCCAGTGTTACAGTTGCCTTTGAGTCCTTCATGATCTTTCAAGTAACCCTAAGAAATTCATTGGTTCTCCAGGTTGAACTTTGGAAGAATTGTTTGGTTTGTGGGTGAATAGACATTTGTGTGTATCTCTATAGGAGAAGTTATCCAGGTATCATTCTAGAAAATACTCCTATAGTTTCCCCTAAATGACTCAAGAAGAGCACTTCTGACCATTTAAATGATTTTACAGCATGGCGGTATACTCCTGTAATACCAGCATGCAGACAGGAGGATTTCAAGAGGTGGGCCAGCCTGGGCTGAGCAATAAGGCCCTGTCTCAAAACCAAAACAAACCAACAACAGAAAAACTGTACAAGGCTGGGGATGTAGCAAAGCATGCTGTCCAAGCCCCAGGACTGCAAGACAACAGCAGTACCTCAGACAAATAAAGGGTGATAGGGATGTCCACGGTAGTTCTGTATTGAAGAGCCCACAGTTGGAAAAGCCAGATGCCTTTCAGGTAATGAATAATAAAAGAACAGACTGTGGATTGTCCACCCACGGAATATTACTCGGCAACATGACTTGCACCGAGGAATCCTCTTGAGCTATGAGAACACCAGTTGTTAATGCGGCTGGGAGCATGGCTCAGTTGACACCGGCCGAGCACGCTAAGTCCTGAGTTTGATCCCCGGGATCCACATGAAATCTCTAACCGAGCATGGGAGTGTGTCTTGTAACCCTGGTGATGGCGAGGTCCGAAGTGGAGACAGGAATTTCCCTGCACCTCAGGATCACACACCCAGGCTTAAACATGGCAATGGCTAGACTTGGTGGGTCGAAGAACTTGAAGGTCCGTTGTTATATTCCATCATTTGTAATGAACAGTTTTCAATGCAATGGTGCACGTGTAACGGCAGCATCGATGAGGCTGGAGCCGGGACTGCCACTAGTTCAAGGCCAGTCAGCGATACCTTACAGCACCCAGGCCCAAGGAACTAAGGCAGCGAACAAAAAACAAACCAACCAACCATACCAAACACGTCACCACCACCACAAACAACCCCTCCCCCACAAAATAATAAGGACGGTTTGTAAATGAGCTCTCCATGCCCCAGGCTGTGTGTGCCTTTGCAGGGTCTCTACAATCCTATTTTACAAGCTGTTCTACAACCATAAGGTGGTTCCTGCCTGTAATCCCAAGACTCAGACAGCAGAAACAGAAGGGTTCCTGTGGATTTAGGGCCAGCTACATACAGAGACACCTTGTCTCAAGAAAACTGAAAACCGGGGTTGGGGATTTAGCTCAGTGGTAGAGCGCTTGCCTAGGAAGCACAAGGCCCTGGGTTCGGTCCCCAGCTCCGAAAAAAAGAAAAAAAAAAGACAAAGAAAAAAAGAAAACTGAAAACCAATTATTGGGGACTTATCTCAGTGGTACAGTCCTTGTTTAGTACACCTGAGGCCCTGGGTTCAATCCCCACCACTGCCAAAAAGAAAACAAGTGTGTGTGTGTGTGTGTGTGTGTGTGTGTGTGTGTGTGTGTGTGTGTATACTCAGCATATATATTTACATATATTTACAAGCTGTTCTACAACCATAAAGTGGTTCCTGCCTGTAATCCCAAGACTCAGACAGCGGAAACAGAAGGGTTCCTGTGGATTTAGGGCCCACTCCTGCCAGTTGTCCTGTGTGACCTCTTCATGTGTGTTGTAACCGGTTCATGCATGCATACCCACAGATACCCACATATACGCACATATAAACATAACTAGCTTTACCATGGAAACAAAGATCTCAACCAAAGTTTAATTTTCATCCTTTTCCACTAGATTTCTTCTCCCATCACTGGGCACAGCTATATACTACAGTCCATGTCTGTCCACTTTTACCACGATCAATCCACTTTTCTTAAACTAACAACCCATCAGACATGTCTTTCCATCTCTAAGTCTGGCACCAACACTCTGTGTGTGTGGTGTTTTCTTGAATTCTTGCACGAGCTAGGCAAGCACTCTTGAGTCGCATCCCCAGCCCCTCACGGGGTAATTGTTCTACCGCTGAGCTACATCAGTGCCCCCAATGAAAGCTTTAGATAAAACTATCATGGCGCTAGCCCAGCGGTTCTTAACCTTCCCAATGATGAGACCCTTTAATACCACCTTGTGTTGTGGTGACCTCCCAACCATGGAGATTTTATTTCATTGCTACTTCATAACTGTAATTTTGCTACTGTCATAAATCATAATGTAAATAATGGGATTTTTCCCATGGTCTTTTGGGGTCCAGACCCACAAGTCTAGGGCCACTGGGCTACAGGCTGGGTTAGCCATTAAGATTACATACTGTGCTGGGCAGAGGTGGCATAAGCCTTTGATCCCAGCACATGGGAAGCAGAGGCAGGTGGATCTCTGAGTTTCAACACAATCAGCGCTACACAGAGAAACCCTATCTCAAAGCAAAACAAAATAAAGAAGTGTGTACTGTAAACCGAGGACCTAAGTTTAGTTTCCAGCGCACTTGTCAGGAAGTTCATAACTGATTGTAACTCCAGGGGATGGGACGCCCTCTTTTGGCTTCCTTGGACACCTGCACTCATGTGCACAGACCCTTACACCGTCACCCACGTTTGCAGAATTACATTTTTAAAAATTGTTTTTACGAAGAAGAAAAGGGACCCCTGTGTCGACTCCATCTTTGCTTTGGCTTGGGGTAAAATTATATGAACCTTTTGTGCGGTTTTGCTTTTTTTTTTTTTTTTTTTGGCAAGGTCTTACGTTGCCTGGAACTCCTGCCCCTCGTCTCCTACCTGCCCCTCGTCTCCTACCTCCTAACCACCAAAGCTGCAGGAGTGCATCACCACACCTCGGGCCCTTCTTGCATGGAAAGCACTGGACACAGCAGCTAATGGCACTTCCCTGAAACAGTGGTCAAAACTGCGTGGGGGCAGGGTGGGTGGGTGGGGCAAGGAGTTACATACTGGTAGTGGAGTGGCAGGAAGGCAAGGGCAAGAAGGTGACCAACATTTACAGGCTAGTGAGTTCAAAGGCCACCCTGGCTACAGGGGCTGAGACTGTTTAAAAAACAAGGCACAGGGAGGCAGAGGCAGGCAGTTCTCTGAGTTCAAGGCTAACCTCGGCTACATAGGCCAGTCAAGGTTAGTGAGTCTGGAAAAGAAAGGAAGAAAGAAAAAAAGGAAGGAAGGAAGGAAGGAAGAAAGGAAGGAAGGAAGACAGAAGAAAAGAAAAGAAGAAAAGAAAAAGAAAACCCCCCACAACAGAATACAAGAAGGAAGAATGGAAGGTTGGGAGTGGGGGGTGGGGGTGAGTACACAGACTTCCAAAGAAAACCATGAAGGTTTTACATACTGAGTTCATCAGTCTTGAGGGGACGTCATTCTTAAATCTGCTTTTGAATTTCTTAAAAACCCTTTCAGAGGCAATAATTTGTAACCAAGGCTGCCCTTGAACTCCCGACCCTTCTGTGTCTACCTCCCAAGTGCTGGGATTATAACACGCACCACCTTCAACTTTCTCTGATTTATATTTCGAGACCATGTCTCATTCAGGTAGCCCAGGCTACTCTAGAAACTGTTCCTAAGGGCTGGAGTGCAGAATGTACTTCTCTTGGCATGTTCATTTGCTCGGTTGGAGACGGTTTTACTCTGTAGCCCGGGCTGGCTTTGAATAACTGATCCTCCTGCCTCTACTTCTCACCCTACCAGAAATTCTTACAGCCTAAAGAACCGCACGCTGTTTGGGGACAATTCTGGATTTGACTCTGTTCTGTCTAACCCGGGCGAGCTCCCTGGAAGAAGCGGGACTTGGCCAGGAGAGGGCGGGGAGCGGGGGAAGTGGGGGGACTCCCCCCACACCAAGCCTCAGGTTGCACAGGCACCCCGTCACGTGACGGGTTGTGGAGGGGGCTCCCGGGTCACGTGCCTGGGGGGAAACCTTGCATTAGGTTGCGGGCTGCAGTGGAGAGCTGTGGGAGGCGAGGGTCGTGGCGGGTCGCAGTCCAAGAGCGAGGTGGCAGTGGGAGCCGCGGCCGGCCGCGGTGGCGTTGGAGGGGGCGGCCCCGCGTCCGTGTCACGTGGTACAAGGCGGGCAGCCATCTTGCTACAAACACAAACAGAGAGGAGCGGCCGCCGCGGGAGCGCCAGCGCCCCCCCAGTCCCCCCCTTGCCGCCGCCGTCCCGGCCCGCCGCGCGCCACCCGCCCGTCACCGCCACCACCGCGCCCGGGTCACCAACGCCCCGGGGGACCGGGAACCTCGCGCCCCCGGTAAGCTCTGCGAGCACCGGAGCAGGCCCGCCCCCGACGCCAGCGGCGGCCGCCCGGGAGCCTTTGCGGGCAGAAGCCGGAGCCACGGCGCGCGGGCCCTCCTCCTTATACACCTCGGTTGCCGGCGCGCCAGCCCTCCCTCCGACCCGACCCTCCCCTCCCTCTCTGGAGCGGCCCCGCGGCCTCGGCTCGGGTCTCGTCGTCTCTGGTGGGGGTTGGGGGAGGCCCCTGCTTGCCCCACTCTGTTCCTCGGGGCGGGAGGACGGGGAGGGAGAGGGGGGACGGTGGCGGTCCGCGCGCGCCCCGCGCACCTGGCGCCCCTCCCTGAAGGGCACGCCGTCCTCCCGGCCCGTGCTTTCCCGCACCCCCCGCGCTCAGTCCGAAGTAACGGTCGCGTCTCTGGGGTCCCCTGCAAGCTCCCCGAAATGTCCCGCTCGGGCCCGGCCTCTCTGCTGTGTGGCGTGTGCGCACCCCGACCTCCCCTTTTGGCGGTGTCCCCTCTTTCCCCCCACCCCCACCCCGCTACGTGCCAAGCACGATTCTGGTCGCCGAACCGGGGCCTGGCGGGGGCTTGCAGGTCCAAGCGGTCCACCACTTTCGCCAACATGGTAGCTTTATTCTGCCCGAGCACCTCTTCTTGGGTCTTCACCTCGGTTTCTTGCGTTTTTAAGCGGCCACCTAAGTGCTTGGTCATCGATGTCCCTTTTCCCTCCTCAGTTGTCCGGCCGCGTGAGACACCTGTCTGTGTCTGAACTGGGGCTCTTGGGCATCCCTGACCAGGGTTCCTAGTCCGTATGTCCCAGCTAATTGGGACAGCTGCAGGTCACTGCCTCTCACAGTTTGTCTAGAATTCTTGTTAATTTTTCAAGATGAAAGACCCTCTGTGTCCCCTCTTAGACCTAATAGTTACTACAGTTCCCAAGCAGCTTGCAGTGCTGAGCCTGGGAGATGCTAAATAAATAGTTGGTGGCCAAATCTCTCCTCCACCCACCCTTCTTCTCCTCCCGACGCCCTGCTCATACGCTCCCCTTCAGGAAAAGCCCAATCCCAGCAGTCACCGACCCTCTAAGCTGGCAAACCACTTTTCTATCCAAATCCCCAACCCTTCTAGGACCAGTGTCTGGTTGGCTGTAGCACCTACCCATTCCACTACTCCCCTTCATACCCAGGCGAGCCACCCTCCAGCCCAGCTCAACTTTTATTTCATAGTTGTACATCAGTATCCCAAGTTTGGGGAGAATTTGAGGAAGAACTTGGCTTATCTTTCCTCTCCATTGATTGGGGATCCTGGGGGGGGGGCCGTGAGGGGCGGCTTGAATCCCACATGAGGATTCTAGTAAACTTTTATGGTATGTTGTTCACCCTTATTGACTGGCTTTGTCAGCTAGTGGATGCAAATTAGTGGTTTGTAGGGATAATGAGTAAGGGATCTCAAGTTTACCCTAGCCTTTGACCTCTGTTTTGGCATTGAGATAGCCCCAACGGTGAGATGGCCCAGCCAGACAAGGTACTTGGTTTGCAAGCCTGTTGACCAAGAACACACTTCAGGGTGGGAATAGAAAACAGACTCCACAGAGTTGCCCTCTGACCCTGCATGTGCCCCCCTCAGCACCATACAATTACAGTAAAGAGAAGATGAAAAACAGCTCAGCTTTAGCAGAGAGGGTGACCCCAAAGTTTGAAAAAAGGACTCTGGTGGTTAAAGCACTTCAGGAAGCATGAGGGCCAGAATTTGGATCTCTAGAGCCACTCAAGTGTTAGGTCACCACAGAGCCATCCCAGGAAGACAGGGAACCCCTCTTACAGGAGGGTTAGCTAGACCAGCCAATGGTGTATTCTGCCTCAGCAAAGAGACCCCGCCTCTATAAATAAGGTGAGAAGCAACTGAAGACACTTGGCATTCACCTCAGGCCTCTGCATTCGTGCATATATGTGTGTGCATATGAATCCACATACATACATGCACATCATACTCACACACAAAACATAAAAGTTCTGAGAAAAGTCTTGGCTTGCAAGCCCACGCCTACCCAAACATTGAGAAAGCAGAGGGCTGCTGTGTGTCTGAGGCCAGCCTCGGGTACAGCAGGAGATGCACAAACCTCAGCCCCAAGGTCTAAGAAGGAATCAGAAACAACTTGAGACTCAACATAGGAAGCCTGAACACTCAGGGTAACTCCTGCCGCCTTACACATCTCTCCCGTCTTGGGTGGTGTCAAGGGTGTCAGGGTGCCCCGTCAGGGGAGCTGTAACTTTATTTTTTATGTTCTGGAGTCCCCGGCTGGGCAAACTGGCAGAAGGGATCAAATGAGGTAAGGCGTGAAAATACTTTGAAAACTGTGAAGTCGGTTCATAGTTGCCAAGCGCTGCTCGTCAGCGTGGCTCCCAAGTTGAGCAGGGGTAGCTGCTGCCCCACAGCTGATGGGGGCCTGTAACCCTTCCTCCTGCCACTACACATGGAGGGAGAATATTTATATATGTGCATATGTCTGTATAAATGTACACACGTGTGTATCTGCTCGAGTTTGGGGCATTTGGGGTGTTGGCTCTGTTAACCATGGTACAGGAAGTCGCCAAGTTACATTGCTTTAGGTTGGAACAAAGTTTGAGAGGACAGAGCAAGGAGGTGTTGCCCCTGATTGTGGCCAGCTTGTGCTTGGAGTTCTGAGCACCACAGCAGCAGCCCAGGGCCCTCTAAGGAGGCTGCCAGCTCCTAGGTCCAGCCTGTGCCTCCAGCAGGGGTCAGTCTTTGAGTAGCAAGGGAACTCAGGTCCTAGGGAAGTTGAGGGGTAGGCTGTGGGGGAGAGGGGGTCTTGCAAAGCAGAGAGAAAGGCTGAGATACAAACTAGGGTTGGCCTGGGAGGGAAAGACTGGTACTTAGCCTAGGTAGTCAGTAAAAGGGGGTGGGGAGGCTGCGGCCCCCAGCCCTGCTGCTGCCCATGGGTTTTCTTCATTGAGCCTCAGATGCTTAGCTTTGAGGAGCTGGGATGGGCAAACTTCGGCTTTGATTTTTTTTCCCCCCTCATTTTTAAATGACAGTGTGTGTGTACACAGGCACGTCCCATGATGTTTGGTGGGGGGACACAGGTTGGAGGAGTTGGTTCTCTCCTTCCACAGTGTGGGTCCTAAGGATCAAACTCAGGTCATTAGGCTTGGCCACAAGCATCCTTATCAGCTGAACCATTTCACCGGGATGATGCTGTGGGGTTTTTAATCTATTCTTTTCCCCAGGACTTCCTTTCTGGCAGGACTTTGACTTTTCTCACGGGACAGTGTGAGAGGGAACCCTTTCCTTGCTGCTGAGCCATGGGAGCTCGCGCATGGCTTCTCTACTTTGAGCACTGCAGTGTCTCCCCCTGGGCTTGTAGGTAGCGGGAGTTTCTCAGTTTTGTCACCGTGGGCATCTCAGTTCACTGTCTGCACCTGGCCACATGCCTGCCAACAGGCGCTCCCCGTACTACCTGCCTCGTTCAAAGTGCTGGGGACAGAGCCCAAGGCCTGTGCACACCAGGCAAGCACTCTTCAACTGAGCCAACCATGTGTATGCTTTGTGTGGGGCTGTCCTGTGGCTTGTGAGCTAGCCCACAGCATCCCTGGTCTCTGCCTGCTCCAAGCCAATAGCATCCTAACATTCAGCCAGATCTCTCGGCCGCCATTGTCCATACTCCTCAGGGAGCAGGGAGCATTATCCTCAGCCAAGAGCCCTTGGCTTCAGGCAGCCCACAGGTCAGAGACCTACTTGTGGCATGTGAGGAAACCACACAGTAGACTGCCTGCTGCTTTCTGGGTCCCTTCAGTGTGAGGAAGAAGCCCAGTGCTACCCAGGTCCTGGCATTGGGCCTTTTCTCTGGCTGGTTTGTAGCCTGGGAGCTTCCCCACATTCCCTTGGGCCTTGTCCTGCCTCTGCAGTGGCTCCATGTTAGGGCTGCCTACGCTTCTTTCCCCTTTTCTTTTTGTAAATTAAGGGTGTCATCACTGTCATCATTCTGTCCACCACTACCCCACCCCTGCTTAGTGCATTGGGGGGCACACATGCGCCATGGCATGCATGTGGAGGTCTCAGGGTAAGTGGGTTCTCTCCTTCCACCATGTGGATTCTAAGGGATCAAATCCAGGAGGTCAGGCTTGGCAGCAAGTGTCCTCACCAGGCTGAGCCGTGTTGCCAACCCACCTTCCTTACTCTTTCCAACCAGGGCAGCTTCATGAAGGAGGGTACCCAAAGGTGAGGGTGGGACACCCCATTGATGGGTCCTACCGGGCAGCCTTTCCACATGGTCAGTGTCTGGTCCACTGGAAGAAATTAACTGAGAAGGTTCCAGATTGTCCCTTTGGAGGTTTGAGGGGCATGTGGGTTCTTTGTTTGGGGATAGGGAAAGTGCAAGCATGAACTGTACCCCCACAGTGGCTTTTCCCCTAAAGTTTTGACATACTCACAAGTGCAGGTAACTGTGTAAAGACCACAGGTTGGTGTGATTTCTCTTTTGGTGTCTAACTTGCTGCCTTTTTAAATCTGTGTGAGTGCGTGTGCGCGCGCACGTGTGCATATGGTGGTCAGAGGTCAACCTTGGATGTTAGCCCTTCTACCTTGTTTGAGACGGGGTTTCTTGAAGGTTTCATTCATCTGATTGACTGGTCCATGAGCTCCTAGGGATCCTCCTGTCCCTGTCTCCCCTCTTCCTGTAGAAACACTGCCTGTCTTTACCTGGGGTCTGGGGATCTGAACTCTGGTCCTCACGGTTGTGCAGCATGTACTTTAGCCACTGAGCCATCTCCAGCCATCCACTTAAGCGTCCCCAGGATGCTCCTCTCTGCCTCGCTGGTGCTAGGGATATGAGCAGGAAGGCTTGGCTTCTACCTGTGTTGGGGCTTGAACTCAGGTCCTTCTGTTTGTGCAGCAAGCACTTTTCTGACTGAGCCATCTACCCTGCCCTACAAAACTTTTTGTTGTGGTGGGGTTTTGTTGTTGTTGTTTGTTTTTTAAAATAAATGCTGAGGGTTGAAGCCCAGGGCTTGCACATGCTAAGTAAGCTTTGTTAAATGATTGTTGGTGTGATGGCTCAGTGGTTAGGTGCATGTCATACTCCTGCAACTTCCTACTCCCATGTCAGGGACTCATAGCCACCCGTAACCCTAGCTCCAGGGGATCCGACACACATCGTCATCAATGCCTGCCACCTCCAAACGCATATATGTAATAAAGCTAAAATGGTCAGTGAAAGCCAGGCATGGTAGTGCATGCCCATAATCCCAGCATGCAGGAGGCTGAGGCAGAAGGATTCTCTAGAAACAAGAAGTAAAATCTACCACTTTAGGCATTAAAATCTTTTTGATATTTCCTTTTTTAAAAAATAAAAGTGCCTTGGTGTTTTACCTGCAACTATGTCTGTGTGAGGGAGTTGGATTCCCTGGAACTGGAGTTACTGGACATTTGTGAGCCGCCATGTGGGTACTGGGAATTGAACCCGGATCCTCTGGAGGAGTAGCTAGTGCTCTTAACCATTGAGGCCTCTCTCCAGACCCACTTTAGTCATTGTTTAGGTGCGTGGTTCTGTCATGTTAATACATCTGTAGTGTTACACAGCTGGGGTGTGTGTGTGTGTGTGTGTGTGTGTGTGTGTGTGTGTGTGTCCACACCCTTCTGGGCCCAGCTCAAAGCTAGACCCAGTCAGTGTTTGCAGGCAGCCCCATCCACCTCAACTCCAGGTCTTTGACTCTGCCGTGCCCCAACCCCCAGCTACCCTATGAGAAACATTCTACAGGGGTTTTCTTTCTTGGGGTCCAGTCCTCTGTCCCCCTCCTTCCTGCTGGGAACTGAACACAGGTCCTTTAGACAAGCAGCAAGCGCTCTCATCTGTTGAGCCATCTCTCCAGCCCCAGGTCCCTTTTTTTGCACAAACCAGGGTCTTGTGCGTGCTAGACAGGTGTCTGGCACCTGAGGGACCTCTCCAGGTCCTTTAGGGTGTTTGGTTTGTTTGTCCTTGGGGCAGGGAGCTTAAATATCTGATCCTTGCACACCGCCACATGTGGTTTATGCAGTGGGAAGGTGAAACTCAGGGCTTTGTACATGCTAGGCAAGGCCCCTGGCTGCTTAGCGACGTCTCCAGCCCCAGACTTTGACTGTCCGTGCATGACTTAGCATTGTGTCCCCGAGGGCTGCCTGTCCCCAGATCCCCTCAGTGGTAGTAGGGAAATATGTGATTGTGGAGGCCTCCTGAACATAGTGCAGCTATGGGGGTCAGGGGAGGGCAGCTCTGTGCAACCTGGGCCAGTCCAGGCTCTTGTAGTTAAGACACTTACCTCGCTGTGCCTTTGGGATGCTGTGATTCTGGATTACCCCATTGTTCACCATGGGGTCTTGGTTTAGTTACAGAGGAGACCCTCTTTCTCAGGCCCCTCTGGTGGACACTCTGTTCTTCTTTCCTCTAGACTCCTGGCATCCTGCAGCGGATGGGGACTGCAGAGGCACACTGGTCCAGCCTCCTGCTCAGCCAGTGATAAAAAAAACCCACGTACTCCCCCTGGATACTGCCTGCCCTTCCTCCTCTCCTCTGCCCTTGCTGGATGAACCCCTTCCTGAGAGTCTCCTACCCAGGCCCCTAGAGGAACCTTCCCCTGTTGCTGCCACTGCCGCCTCACTAGCCACTGGAGACTGAACTTGCCTCTTCCCGTATGGTGAGGGAGCCTCCCCCCACCAGCCGCTGTCCGACCACTCTGGTGCCAGCTTGACCTTTCTGTCTGAGGAGCAGTTCTAGATGGAGGAGAAGGACTTTAGGACTTGGTTCCCATTTAGTAGATGAGCCTCGGACACTGGGGCCACACCCACCTGCTCTGAGCCTGCCATGAGTGGAGTGCCCGGGACTGGGAGTCCTGTCTGCTCTCATTTGTTTTGTGTTTTGTTTGGTTTGGGCTGAGACCCAGTCCCCTAAGATAGATGCATTAGGGAAGTCAGCTTGTTCCAAGACTCGTCATACTGCTCTACAGAATGTACCATTCCTCTATAGGACATAGGTGGCCCCAGTGCCTTCCTGTTTTATTTTTTGAGACGGGGTCTGATATAGCCCAGGCTGGCCCTGAACTCGTATGTAGCCAGAAACAACCTTAAATTTCTGAACCTTATGCCCCTTCTCCCAAGTGTTTGGGATCAAAGGTGGGTGCTACATTCCGTGTCGGTGTGGTGCTGGAGACCGAGTCTAGGGCTCGGGTTTGATGAGTAAGTGTCTCCCCAGCAGCCGAGCTATATCCCCGTCCACTTACTGTTTCTGAAACAAGGTCCTACTCTGTGTTGTCCCAGGTTGGCCATGAACTTGCAATCCTCCTGCCTCTGCCTCCTGAGTGCTGGGATTGCGAACATGGGCATTATAAAACAGGCGTTAAGTGCCTGTTTTGTGCTGAAAGTCCTCACTGTATTCTGGGCACAGGTTACCTCAGCCAGCCCATGCGAGCACTGCTGACCAGTGACCGCCTTGTACCTCTCTCTGGAGGTCACCGTACTCAGCAGCTGTGGGCCAGAGGTTGGGAGGCCGTCTGACTCACTGGCATAACCGCCCTCCTTCTCTTCTTCTCCCTAAGGATCTTTCCCAGATGTGAAGGTTTCTCCCAGGCACTTCTGAGGCTAGAGCTAGTTGCTTGGGGATTCCCCCCCAGCCCAGGCCCTGCTAGACAAGAGCCTTGTTTCACGGACAGGACTGTCAGGTGAGTGCTGGGCCACCAGAGGGCGTCCCACTGAGCTTCCTTGTTCCCTCACTTCCCTGACTCAGCTTTGCTTAACTCATGGTGTGAGTGAGTTCAATGCCAAAATGGCTCACCATCTAGATGGAGGACTGTCACTGGCCCAGCAAAGTGCTGGCACCATGACTGATCTGCAACAGCTTACTCATGACCCTGCCTGTGGTCCTACAGGTATTTGGACAGTACACGCCTGGTCCTCTCTCCTCCATTCATCCTTGACCTGTGAGAAGCATCCGATCTCCACGATGGCAGCGGAGACACTCAACTTTGGGCCTGAGTGGTGGGTCGCTTAAGCTCCAGCCCATGGGAAAAGCTGGTGTAGAGGGGAAGGACCATGTGATCTTTGTCTCCCCTTTTCCTTTCTGTGCCTGCGTTAGGCTGAGAGCCCTTTCCAGTGGTGGCAGCGTGGCCTCTCCACCCCCATCCCCTGCCATGCCCAAGTACAAGCTGGCAGATTACCGCTATGGGCGAGAGGAGATGCTGGCCCTCTATGTCAAGGAGAACAAGGTGAGGTCTGGGGATTGAGCGCAGTTCCCTCGCCCAGTTGCCTTATCTGTGAGTCGCCTCTGAGGGGCTGATGATTTGGGCCTCCTGCCCCGTCCCAGGTTCCAGAGGAACTACAGGACAAGGAGTTTGCTGCAGTGTTACAGGAGGAGCCGCTGCAGCCCCTGGCTCTGGAGCCTCTCACTGAGGAGGAGCAGGTGGAGCTGGGCCGAGGGTGGAGGAGCGAGGGGCTGGGCTTGGGAAGATGGGGCTGACTGCGATGGGTCCTCACTGCCATTCCTGGCTCCCTCCTCAGAGAAACTTCTCCCTGTCGGTGAACAGTGTGGCTGTGCTGAGACTGATGGGAAAAGGGGCTGGGCCCCCTTTGGCTGCCACCTCCCGTGGCAGGGGCAGCACTCGGAGCCGAGGTAGAGGGTGACTCCTCATGTGCTTTAGGGGAGGAGGTGGCCAGAGTCAGAGTGGGCGATACTAAGAATATAGAGGGACACTTGTGGGTTCCAAACCCATTGTGAACCCTCTTCCTTCAGGGCGAGGCCGTGGTGACAGCTGCTTTTACCAAAGAAGCATTGAGGAAGGCGATGGGGCCTTTGGACGCAATCCTCGGGAGATCCAGCGAAGCCAGAGCTGGGACGACAGGTGGGGATGGCAAGATGGAGGAAGACAGGCAGAACAAAGGGGTACCACTGAACGGGCAGTGGAATGACTAGAGGGACCAGAGACGCCCACCAGGCCAGCCCTGATTAGAGCCTCTGGGTCTTGTTTACCTTTTTTTAAAGATTTATTTATTATATACACTGTAGCTGTCTTCAGACACCAGAAGAGGGCATCAGATCCTATTACAGATGGTTGTGAGCCACCATATGGTTGCTGGGATTTGAACTCAGGACCTCTGGAAGAGCAGTCAGTGCTCTTAACCACTGAACCATCTCTCCAACCTCCCTGCCTACCCTTTTCATTCTGGTTGTTTGGAGCCCTATTGTTTTCTCTCTAGCCTAGCAGCCCCTAGTCCCCTCAGGAGGGGATGATGATGTATGTGTTTTGACCAGCGCCTTTCTTCCACAGAGGTGAGAGGCGGTTTGAGAAGTCTGCAAGGAGGGATGGAGGTATGAGAGTACTGAATGTGGTGGCCAGTAGGGTAGGGAGGCAGCCGAGATGGGTTCCCAGGTAGAGTGTGGGAGAGAGACTGGAGTAAGCTATCTTGAGGCTCTTCCGTATTTACTGTTTGTCTCCCCTGTGCCAGTACGATCTGGCTTTGAGGAGGGAGGGGCTGGCCCGAGGAAGGAGCATGCGCGCTCAGACAGTGAGAATTGGCGCTCACTTCGAGAGGAGCAAGAGGATGATAGCAGCTGGAGACTTGGGGCAGGACCCCGGCGAGATGGTGATCGCTGGCGTTCCACCAGTCCTGGTAAGATGGGGGCAAGGTGGGGTTCAGGATATCTCGGTGATACTGGGGAAGGGGTGGACCTGCACGGGAGGAATGAGAAAATTCCAGAGGAAGCCATGCTAGTTGGGAAGGCCTGGTGAGCCAGAGAAGGTGGGTCTTGGTTTGGCTGAACACTGGAGCTTTTCCCCCCTTCTCTAACTTTCTTTCAGACGGTGGTCCCCGCTCTGCTGGCTGGCGGGAGCATGGAGAGCGGAGGCGCAAGTTTGATTTTGATTTGCGAGGGGAACGCGGAGGTTGTGGTGAAGAAGATGGGCGAGTTGGGGGAGGCAACTCACACCTCCGAAGATGCCGGGGGCTGGATGGCTTTGAAGATGACAAGGATGGGCTCCCAGAGTGGTGCCTGGATGATGAGGATGAGGAGATGGGTACTTTCGATGCCTCTGGAGCCTTCCTGCCTCTGAAGGTACCGTCTTGGACCAGTTGGGGTTGGCGGAAGCTGTCCTCCAGCCACCCTCCCACCGTGTCTGCTCTGCCCTTTCCCTCACAGAAGGGCCCCAAGGAACCTATTCCGGAGGAGCAAGAGCTTGATTTCCAGGGCCTGGAGGGAGAGGAAGAGGAACCATCAGAAGGGGTGGATGAAGAGGGGCCTGAGGCCGGTGAGCCTTTAGAGCGTTGCCGGATGAGCTCTGAGAATCTTGGGCTGGGGCAGGTTGGCAGAGAGATCTGTTACCACCTGTCTGTCCGTAAGGTCAGGCCACTCAGAAAGGTTAAGGCAGGGGCGGTGAGACAGCTTGGCATGTAAAAGGGCTTGCCGCCAAGCACCGTGATCGGAGTTCAATCCCTGGAACCCACATGATCATAAGGGAGAAGAACCAAGTTGTCCTCTAACCTGCAACACATGTCACATGTGCTGTGTGTGGAGAGGGTGCGAGGTGTTGGGGGGTCTTAGGGTCCGGTGTAGGAGAGCAACCTTTGTCAGGTGTGAACGGATGACTTCCGGAAGCACTGTGGACCCTGCAGGTGCCCACAGAGCCCCTCCTTACATGTGGGTCCTCCCATCTCTCACAGCAGAGCCGGGAGTCAGTGTGTTCAATGAAGACGGGTGTGTGGTTCTCCGCGTCTGTGCTCATGCTCAGTTAGGTGTTGACCAGGGTTAGAAGGATAGACTTACTGTCCAAGGCCATGGAGCCATGCACATGCTGACTCGTGTCCCCTGCAGTTTTACTTTGCCTGTGTATGTGGGCAGGTCAGGGGACACCGTGGGCATAGGTCCTTGCCTTTCACCTTGTTGAAGGTAGGGTCTCTGGGGGCGTTTTTGTGGCAGATCTCCGTCTCTTCCATGTTTCCATAGGAGAACTGGGATTACACAGACATGGTAGCTAGCACATGGGGCTTTTATATGGGTTCTTGGGATTTCACCCGAGGTCCTTATGCCTGGGAAGCAAGCACTTTTATGCGTCCAGCCGGCTCCGTGGCCCCAGCTCTTTTGCGTCTGCGTTCTAGTAATCATCTGTTTCTTCCAGGAGGGAAGGAAGCGACCCCATTGCCTCCTTCAGAGAAGTCGAGCTCCCCATCCTCACTGCCTGCCTTGGGCCCTCTCTGGACAGCGAATGAAGATGGTGAGGCAGTGGAGAAAGAGCTGCCCCCGGCTGAAGGTAGGCTGGCACGAGCTGTGCAGAAGGGAGTGACGGGGCGTGGCTGGTGAAGGGCAGTAGTGGCAACCGCCTGTTTTCCTAGAAGCTACAGGAGCCATCTTGTCCCTTCTCCACCCCTCCCTGCTTTCCCGTTTCTTCCCAGGAGACGAGATGAGGGGACTGCCTCTAAGTCCAAGAATCAGCTCCCCGCCTGCAGGCCCGCCTGCAGACCTAGAAGATGAAGAAGGCTTGAAGCACTTGCAACAGGTTTGGGGGTGCCTGTGCATGCTCGGGGCCTCCCCTCCAGGGCTGCAGAGCACTTTGTCCTATGTGTCCCAGATTTCTTTGACAGGGTTTCTGGCCTGCCCTCAAGCCCAGCCTCCTGAGGCAGCTCAGACTTGCCTTTCTTCCTGGACTTATAGGAGGCAGAGAAGCTGGTGGCCTCCCTGCAGGACAGCTCTCTGGAGGAGGAGCAGTTCACTGCTGCCATGCAGACCCAGGGCCTACGCCACTCCACAGCCGCCACTGCCCTTCCCCTCAGCCATGGCGCTGCCCGAAAGTGGTTCTACAAGGACCCACAGGGGGAGATCCAAGGTAGCAGCGGGTAGCAGACTGCTGGAACTCTGGTGCTCAGGCAGATCTCAGCGTGCCCTCTGACCATGCCGCGGCCACCTCCTAACCCTCTTGACGCCCTTGTTCCAGGCCCTTTCACGACCCAGGAGATGGCTGAGTGGTTCCAGGCTGGCTACTTCTCCATGTCCCTCTTAGTGAAGAGGGGCTGCGATGAGGGTTTCCAGCCTCTGGGAGAGGTGATCAAGATGTGGGGCCGTGTGCCCTTTGCCCCAGGGCCCTCGCCACCCCCGCTGCTGGTGAGCACTGTCTGCCTGGCAGGCTGCAGGGAAGGCCAGTGGGGGCAGCAGCAGGACCGCAGGCTTCCCCACCACCTTGCTTGCTGGGCATGCTCCTGCTGGGCTCCCTCACAGGCATGCTCTGGCCTCCCACAGGGGAACATGGATCAGGAGCGGCTGAAGAAGCAGCAGGAGCTGGCCGCGGCAGCCCTGTACCAGCAGCTGCAGCACCAGCACTTTCTGCAGCTGGTTGGCAGGTATGGGGAACCCGGGGGCTTGCTGTGGACAAGGCAGGGGCCCTGTGGGGCCCACTGTCTGAGCCCAGTATGTCTGTAGCCGCCAGCTCCCGCAGTGTGCGACACTCCGGGAAAAGGCAGCTATGGGGGACCTGACGCCGCCGCAGCAGCAGCTCACTACGTTCCTGCAGCAGCTCCAGGCTCTCAAAACCCCCAGGTCTGTCACAGTCCCAGCCCGTGTCTGAAGTGGTGTGTGTAAGAGTGTAAATTCGTGTGCTGGTGTGAGGTAGAGGAGGGCAGGCCACAAGAGAACGGTATCCTGAGGACCAGTGGTTTGTTTCTCAGAGGTGGGGACCAGAACCTGCTCCCGACAATGAGCCGGTCCTTGTCGGTGCCAGATTCAGGCCCCCTCTGGGACTTACATACCTCAGCTTCATCACAGTCAGGTGAGTGGCCACCCTGCCCCAGTCCACTTCTTGTTAACACCCTTGTCTCCTCAAGTCTCTGCTGCTGCCCCCACTCTTGTCTGGCCTGCCCCACAGTGGCCCAGCCTCAGACACCCAGAGGGGCAGTGCCCAAGCGCCCACAAGCTGCTGCAAACGGCAGGAAGTCAGGGGGCTCTAAAATGGACCCTGGACACCTAGGCAGGGAGGCTCATTTGGGGGCAGCTTCCTATCTGGGCCTCTGCAGTTGCCCTTTCTTTCCTGCCTGCCACAGGTGGTGAGGCCAGTCTTTGGGACATACCAATTAACTCTTCGACTCAGGGTCCAATTCTAGAACAACTCCAGCTGCAACACAAAGTAAGTAGTAGCAGGCTGACCTGGCAAAGGCTGGCTGAGGCAGGGGCAGCCTCCCTGTTGGCTAATGTCCCTGTCACCTCAGTTTCAAGAACGCAGAGAAGTGGAGCTCAGGGTGAAGCGGGAGGAGGAGGAGCGCAAACGCCGGGAGGAGAAGCGTCGCCAGCAGCAGCAGCAGGAGGAGCAGAAGCGGCGTCAGGAGGAGGAGGAGCTCTTTCGACGCAAGCAGGTTCAAGTCTTACCTGTCTCCTGGGCCTAGGCTGGGGCTGGAGCCAGTGGGCCACCCTCACCCACTGTCCCCACGCAGGTGCGGCAGCAGGAACTGTTGCTGAAGCTGCTACAGCAGCAGCAGGCGACAATGTCCCTGTGCCCCTGCACCCAGCTCCCCACCCCCACTCTGGGCTGGCCCTAGCCAAGCAGGGCCTGTCCATGAAGACTCTGCTGGAGCTGCAGATGGAAAGTGAGCGCCAACTGCACAAGCAGCCGGCACCACGGGAGCCTCTGCGGGCCCAGGCCCCCAACCACCGAGTGGTGAGCACCTGCCCCAGGGAGCCCCTCTGCTGCAGCTCCAGGAGCACTGTGGTTGGGGGGAGGTGTCCCTGAGCTCAGACGCCTAGAGCTGAAGACCTCTTCCTTTCATTATTGGAAGGATGGCCCCTCTCCTAGTCTTCACCTCATCCCCTCCCATTTACCCCCAAATGAGCCTCCCTGCCTAGGTGTCCAGGGTCCCATTTTAGAGCCCCCTGACTTCCTGCCGTTTACAGCAACTTGGGGGCTTGGGCACTGCCCCTCTGAACCAGTGGGTGTCTGAGGCTGGGCCACTGTGGGGCGGGCCAGACAAGAGTGGGGGCAGCAGCAGTGGCAACCTGGGACTCTGGGAAGACACTCTCAAGAGTGGCGGGGGCCTGGCCCGAAGCCTGGGCCTAAAGAACAGTCGGAGCAGCCCGTCTCTCAGGTTGGTGAGACCCCTGCTTAGCCCAGTTTGTCGGGGAAGAAGGGATGCTAAGGTCTGGGCTCATCTGTGGCCTCCAATTCCCCACCTGCCTCAGTGACTCCTACAGCCACCTGTCAGGTCGACCTGTTCGCAAAAAGACCGAAGAGGAAGAGAAGTTGCTGAAGCTGCTACAGGGCATCCCTCGGCCCCAGGATGGCTTCACCCAGTGGTGTGAGCAGATGCTGCACACTCTGAGCACCACAAGCAGCCTGGATGGTATGAGGTGCTCCTTGGCGGCCATGTTGGCACTAGGGACTCTAGACCTGTCCAGTACGCCTGACTGTCCCTTCTCCATAGTTCCCATGGCTGTAGCGATCCTCAAGGAGGTGGAGTCCCCTTATGATGTCCATGATTACATTCGTTCCTGCCTGGGGGACACGCTGGAAGCCAAAGAATTTGCCAAACAATTCCTGGAGCGGAGGGCCAAGCAGAAAGCCAGCCAACAGCGGCAGCAGCAGCAGCAGCAACAGCAGCAGCAGCAGCAGCAGCAACAGCAGCAGCAGGTAGAGTCTCGTGGGACGTGGGAAGGCAGGATATCCCGGACTCTCCTGACTGTTCTCTCGTGCCTCAGGAGGCCTGGCTGAGCAGCAGCTCCCTACAGACAGCCTTTCAGGCCAACCACAGCACCAAACTGGGCCCTGGGGAGGGCAGCAAGGCCAAGAGGCGGGCGCTGATGCTTCACTCTGACCCCAGCATCTTGGGTAAGTGTCGGGTGGGACTGGGAAGCTGTACTTTCCCTGCACAGGTCAACAGGACCTGGTGAGCTCACCCTCACTCTCCCGGCTTCAGGGTACTCCCTGCACGGCCCTTCCGGTGAGATCGAGAGCGTGGATGACTACTGACCAGCCTGTCCCACCAGCCCCCTGGGCTCTACACTCGGGTGGCGGCAGCATAGACCCTTGGGTCTCCGGCCTGCAGGCTCCCAACAAGGAGCAGAGGAGGAAGCAAGCGGGGCAGGGTCCCCAGCACTTGTTACAAACCACACGATGCACCTTAACTCACCCACCACGAGGCACTTTACAGATGGGGGAGGGGCTTTTTTTTCTCTTTAATTTTAAATCTTAGGAGAGACAAAAGTATCATTCAAAAGCTAGACGGTAGGCCCCTTCACCCCTTTGGGGATAATGGGTGTGACATTGGAAGGTCCACAGAGGTTTGGGGGTTCTTTTTGTTTTGTTTTGTTTTTATTTTTTATTTTTAGAAAAAAAGAAAAAATAATGAAAAAAAAAAGTTAGGCTGAAAGGAAAAAAAATCACACTGTTATTTTCGGCCAGTGGGTACCAGGCCCCATGGAACTGTCCTGGCTGGCTCCCCGGAGGCTGCACTTACTCTGCTGCCTGCCCCTAGAAGGTGGGTCATTGGGGTAACTGTCAGCTGGGTGCTGGCAGTCTGCACAGCGAGGCCCCTCCAGATGCCCCACCCGCTGGACCCGCTGCGGTCCGCTTCCTGGGGCAGGTACCATGGCAGGTGTCCTGGTCAGGGGCCAGAGTCGCCCCTTGCCTCAGCTGCTTTGGGAGGAACGTTGCACAAATTGGATGAGCTGCCTCAGCTCCCTCTTCCCCAAGCCCCCTCAACAGCCGTCCCACACCGGCTGAGGGGAGCTGGGGAAAGACCTGTCAGTGCCAGCCTGTCAGGTAGGCTCTGAACTCAGGCCTGCTGAGGGGCTGCCCCCCACTGCTGCCATTCCGGGGGACAGCCTGGGTGACACTGAAAGCCCCAGCTCCCTGCCTTTGCCACATGAATGTATTCTCTGGCCCCCAAGCCTGTCTCACCCCCTCTGAGAAGGGACACAGCCCTTCCTCCAGGAGCTGGAGACCACCACCTCCTTTTATCATGGCTGAGGCCTTGCTTGTGTGAGGGGAGGACCCTGAAGGAGTGGCTTGGGGCTGAACCTGTGGCGGAGGGCCTGGTGGGAGCGCCCTGATCTGCAGCCAGCGGTGTGGGAAGCAGACCACAGCTCTGTACCTGGACCCCTCCATTGACCAAATGGGAGAGGAGTTAGCAGCCCCTCTCCTTGATGTTTTCCATGTTGGGTGTAAGGCTAGAGGTTGAAAGCGCCTGTGTCCTGGGCTGGGGGCTGCCTTGCCTGTTGCTCACCGACTTCACTCCTAGTCCCCCCGCCTGGGCTTGTCTCCATCTTGTTTGGCTCCCCCCAACCCCCTTTTCGTTTTAATGTACTGTGTTAGTGAGCTCTCCCATCGGCCTCATTGCTCAGAATGCAGTATTAGGGCGAGCCTGTCACTGCCTCCTCCATGAATGTATTTGTATTTCTCTTTTCTGCCCTGGGGAAGTGGGGAGTGGCCCCAGGTTTCTTTCCCATCCATCCCCAGAGAGGTGACCTTCTGTTTTCCTTTCAACTTTTTTTTTTTTTCCTTTTCCTTTTTTTTTTTTTTTTTTTTTTTTTTTTTTTTTTTTTTTTTTTTTTTTTTTTTTTTTTGCACCAAAGTGGCAACTGGGTCAGTGTTGGGGATCAGGCTGGCTCTGGGTGGAGTCCCCTCCACCTGCTTCTCCCTGGCTTTGACAGTGTTAGCGTCTGTGAAAAGACAATATTCTCTCTAAAGCAATAAGGGGGTGATGGGCCAGGGGGAAATGTCTTGCTGCTGCTGGCCCCCCAGCTCCCCTTCCCTCTTGCCACTGTGGTGGCATTGGAGGGGTGGGAGAGACTCCTGTTGTGACTGAATGTAACCTACCCTGCCCCTGCCACAGCCAATGCAGGGGGAGGGGAACACTTGTCTCTTCCTACCCCTTCCCCCAGCTAAAGAGACTTTGAACTTGGGGGCCCATGAGCCTGGAGAGGCCTTAACCCTGTGAGGAAGTGTAGGGGGAGCCCTCTCCCACCCCATCCCCTCTGAGAGTGGTCAATGTTTACAAGCCCTGAGCCCCTAACCCAGGGACTCAGATGCTCCCCACCCCATCTTAATCCTTTCCCCATCCCAGTCTTACAGGGCCCTGCTGCTCCACCCTGGCCCCCTTGGGGTTCAGGGTAGTGTAGGTATCCTGTGTATCCCAGTTTACCCTACCTCTACCCTGTGTGACTTCCCTAATACCCACTCTTGTAAATACTCCCAATAAAACTTGGTGTGTTCTCCCAGTCTACCTTGTCTGCTGGCTTTTCCATGGTACTAAACTGGGGCAAGGGCAGTTGGGTGGGGTTGTATGCACCTGGGAAATGCTGGCCTTGGCCTTATGTAGAACAAGAATGGGGTACCCTCTGTCTAGCTTAGAAGAGCCTAACACTTGCCTGCCTGCTTTCTGGAGAGAAGGGGACAGCAAGCAAGAAGACTAAGGTACAGAGTTGGAAGTGGTTCCTTTATGGAAAAACTGAAAATATAATAAAAATTAAAATAAAACCAGTTAAAAAAGCCAGCCCCTGGAGTTTCCACCTCCTGCCTCTGGCCCTCCAGAGGGGTGAGGCCCTGGCCCCAGGGCAGCAAAGGGTGAGGGCTTTCCTGCCCTTCCTCTTCCCCCATTCCATCCCCGACTTTTATCTCCACAGTGGGGGCCCCCCCCGAGAGGAACCAAACCTGGGTATGGGAGCAGGACCCAAGGCCCTGTAGCCCAGGGAGGGAGGCTTGGCATGTGTGCCCAGCCCCAAAGCTCCGGGCCTGTAGTGTGGGCATGGGCAGGGCTGCTCCCTGCCTGGGCCCATCTGGGGTTGGGGAGGTTAGTTCCAGATCTTGAGGAAGGAGTCCCAGGAGCCTGTAGCCACAGCCATCCCATCATCTGTGACCCCAAGGCAGCTCACACGGTTATCATGGCCAGCGAGGACACCTGGAGAAGAGAAGGACGGTGAAGTAGTCTGGTCCACACTCCCCACCTCTACCTTCTGTGGGCCCCAAGTCCTCACCTGCACGGTCACCCTTCATGGCATCCCAGATGTTGCAGTTGAAGTCGTCATAGCCAGCGAGCAGCAGCCGGCCGCTGCGCGAGAAGGCAACCGAGGTGATGCCGCAGATGATGTTGTCGTGGGAATACATGAGCAGCTCCTGATCAGCCCGCAGGTCAAACAGGCGACATGTGGCATCATCTGATCCCGTGGTGAAGGCATAACCATTGGGGAAGAACTGCAAGATTTGGGCCAGAGATGAGGGTGTGGGGCAAGGCCAGGGCATGGGATAAGGGGGCAACCCACCGTGTTCCTGACTTACAGCCACAGCATTGATGTCCGATTCGTGACCTATGAATGTCTGTCGGCACATGGAATCCCGAACATCCCACAGCTTGATGGAGGCATCGCAGGCACCTGACACAAAGGTGCGGCCATCGGGGGCCAGGGACAGGGACATCACATCCCCACTGTGTCCAGCAAACCCCACTGTCTGCTGGCCTGTCTCAATGTCCCACAGGGCACTGGAGAGGCAACAGGAGGAAGGATCAGGGATGAACTGAAAGACAGAAGCCCTGGCTTTCCTACCACATGGAACCCAACCCTGACAGGGCCCTCTGGAAAGAGGGCCTGGAACCCGAAGAAGTGGGGGAGCCACTTAGCCACCACCCGGAGAGGAAGACTAGGACCTGCTGGGCCCTGGACCACCGGTAGGCAGGGAGCCCAGCCTGGCAGAGCCTCACCAGGTGGTGTCCCCAGAGCTGGTGATGATTTGGTTGTCGTCCAGGAAGCGGCAGCAGGAGAGGTACCCTTGGGAAAGGAGGCATGGTCAGGCGTGTTAGGGAGGACAGTGCGTCCCTCCCCCTCCCCGACCATCTCCCCGCCTCTTCTTCAGGCTCCACTCACCAGTATGGCCAGGCAGCTCTCTGCTGACCCTGACATTGCCCTCTCGGGTCTTGAGACTATAGATGGAGCAGATGTTGTCCAAACCCCCACAGGCCACGAAGTTCCCCGAGGGGGCGTAGGCACAGGTCATGACCCAGGAGGAGCGCAGAGGGATGGCGTGGACCTTGTTAGTGGTGTAGCTGTCCCAAATGATGAGCTTTCCGTCCTGGGAGGCGCTGACCAGCAGCCTGCTGGGCCAGTGGCGGGCAAGGCAGACAGCTCAGGGTGTGAAAGATGAGGCCCCTAACCCTTCCCAACTAGAGAAGCTCTGTAGAGGAATTCCCCAAATTCTCTCAGGACCCTGGCTCCCTGGTCTTCTAGGATACTGGGAATCAGTCTTCCTAAACTACAAAGGGTCTTCCTACCAGACCTCAGGGTCCCCCCACACCCTGTTCCATCATTCTGCCCATTACATAAAATCAACCTAGAACCTAGGGACACTAAAGCAGAGGCCACCCACACACACCTTGAGTCTGTCCCCCAGTGCATGGCATAGATCTTTGCCAGGTGTCCACGGAGGGTCCTCCGTGTTCTCATCTGAATTCGCCCCACTGGGTCCAGCCCAGCTGTGATCTGGAACAACCGAGAGACTGGGGTGGTACAAGGAGACCAAGCAACAGAAGGCCATCCAACACCCGCCATTCTTCAGTGCCCCAGGGTAGCTCTGTAGTCACCTCACCTGGGTCAGTGTGGAATCCCCGCATGCTTTTCTGGCGTCCTGTAAGTGATGGGCAGTGCAAGAGAGGGGGGAAGGAGAGAAGCGAGGGCAGAGGTGAGGAAAGAGTTAAAACAGGAGACAAGGGGAAGATGAGCAGGAGACATTTGGAGACTAGGATCCCATTTCTCCTCCCACCCTGCAACACACAAACACACACTGCCACAGGCAATTCACTCTGCTCAGGTCAAAGGGAAGCAGCACACTCAAGCCACGCCTGGCCGGCTCGGCCTCCCCATCACAGCCACCAGGCCCTCACCCGGATCTGGTTCCGGAGCTGCTCAGCCTCCTGTCTCAGTTGCTCCAGCTCACTCATGGCGCCGGGCCCGTGGGGCGGGGTTGGGGGCGGCTGGGGGCCGCGGGACGGGGGCTGGGGGAGGCAGCTCCTGGCCGCTGGCCCGAGGCCTGGGAGGGGGGGGAATGCAAGGCTGACGTCAGGCCCCAAGACGGCCCGGGAAGCAGCAGGGAAAGGCGGGGTGGAAGCGCACGGCCAGGAAAGGGTCTGCTGGGCAGGGGGAGCAGAGGATGTGGTACCCGGGGAAGGTTCGGGGTCTCCGGCACCCGAAAGACGTTGCCAAGGAACAAATGACTTCCCCAATCTTCCTCCCGGGCCCCCGGAAACAAAGTGGGAAGTGCAAGAGGAAGAGCAGGGGAAACCCCTCCCTCGGACAGCAGCCCGGGCGGGACACTTGGGCGGCAGGAACTGGGGATGGGGTGGGGGGGAGTCCCTTCGAAAACAGACCTGGCGTCCGCCCCAGCCCGCACAAGGCGCCGCCCTCCCAGCACCTAATTTTAAAAAGGGGCGGTGCCTGTTTAAATTCACCCCCACACACCGCACACCCTCCACACACACCCCCAGCTAAGACAGAGGTGGTGATGGGGGGGGGGAATGAGGGGAAAAGCTAGGCTGTTCGTGGGGTTGCCTAGGCAACCGTCACCCGGACTGAGAGCACCTCATTGGTGAAGTGCCCCCACCCTAGCCTCGTTTCCAAGGCAACCGCATCCGCGGCAGAGACCTGTAGGGTGGGTGACCCCACCCCCGGCCCCCATCGCCCCCGCCCGACCTAGTCTCCCGCCTCTTACCCAGAACCGGCCAGGGTGGCTGTTTACAGGATTTGGGAAAAGCCGATTGAGCACTAATAGGTTCGGGACGGCTCAACCCGGGATAATCCCCATTCCGGGCCGGCTGCACCCCATTAGCCGCTGGTCAGTGCGGAGAGCGGGAAGGCAAACCCCAAACCGCCAGCCCCTTCAGCACCGAGGTCGCCCGCCCCGCCGCGCCCGCACAAAGCCCGTGGGAGCCTCTCAGAAGTAATTAGGGCTCCGAAGAGAGGCCCCTGGTCCCGGGGCGCGTAGCTGCTCTCTCCCAGGCGCCGGCGAGCAGCCCCAGGCGGCTCGGCCCGATGCCCCTAGGCACCCCTAGAGCCCAGCTCTGCGCCCAGGAGCCCCCGAGGCCTAGCTGGCACCACTCCAGCCTCCGACGTCCTGCCTTCCCGGGACACCTGTGCGATCTGGACGTGATTATTGCACTCTGGCGACCCAGACGTCCCCCACCCAGCTCCCACTTCCCCCAGTCACTGGGCGTTCCTCTTCCCCGAAGATGTTTCCCCTCCATAAGTTCAGCTTTCTGCGCCAGTGCCAGAGGATGCCCCTCCAAAATGAAGTGGGAGGGGGGGGCAACGACACAGCTAGTACCCCACTCCAGCTGTGGACAAAAGCCCCTTTCTTCCAGCTGCCAGCAGCCCAGGTCTGGCCCCAATGACACAGGCAGAAGGAAAACAGGCCAGGAAGAAGACACTGGGTCGGGGACCACGCTCCCAGCCCTTGATCCCCATTACCCTCCAAGGTTCCCTCAGCAGCTCCTCGATTCTAGGGATAAAGCAACCATACCCCACAAACAAACAAAAAAGGTGCCACCGCCTCCGCAGGTGTGAGAGGAGACAAGAGAGGGTCCTCAGATCTAGCAGCTGGACGGCGCAGGCTGGTGCCGTGCTGCGAAGTGCAGTGGGCCAGGCCCTCCAGTTCGTAGGACCTCCATTTTGCCCAAAAGAAAGCTGGGTGAAGGGGACAGGCGACTAGGTGCCAGACCTGGGGTAGGGATTTATAAAAAGAATAAGGAGCTGAGATCTCCAGTTTAGGGTTCGGGACTGAGAAAACACTGCCAGAGCCTAAATCAAGGGACAGTAGGGTGGAGACGAAGACAAGGGTGGCCTTGAGGCCTTGGTCGTATCTCCTGGGATTCTGGAGTTCTGCAAGGCTAATGCAAGCAAGGGTGTGAAAGGAGTGGGCACGAGGCTTGTAACCCAAGGGCAGGCAGCAGGGTGGTGGTGGGGGAAAGGGGGCGGGACAGGACCTAGAAGAAACCCGGAATTTAGCCCCCCAACTATTAAGGGAGCAAGAGGCAGGCGGGGCTGGGATGGGGGTCTAAATTAGAAAAAAATTGCCACTGATACTGCAGGGAGCGCATGCATTATTGAAGCCGAGGGTCCCCCCCAGTTCCCCTTCCGGGTTTGGAAACGACCGGGCCAGAGGAAGGGAGGGGAGGTCTGGGGAGTTACGTCCGTTTCCCAAGAGCCAAACCCGGGAGACGGAAGGAACCGAGGCTTCCCCCTGCCACACACACACACCCGTGAGGATTTGGGGCTGGGGGAGATGAGGACTCCTTTTGTCAGCGGAGGTACCTGAGGTGGTGGGACTCTGCCAAGGGGTCGCTTGGAGGAGCGCGGGAGGTCCTGTCTTCCTCCGCGGCGGAGGCGGCAGCGGCGGCGACGCGGATGGATTTCCTCAGTCACCCCAACTCAACCGTCCAGCGCAGCTCTCCCCAGAGCGGAGGGATCCCGCCCGCCAGTGACGCGGCCGTCGCCGCCGCGCCCAGGGCCAGGCTGGACGAGACCAACTACCCAAGTTGTGGGGGGAAGCCTAGAGGCGAAAATACCACTCCAGAGGCAAAAACTGACTCAGCCACAATAAAAGCACAATTTCACCTTTTTCTAACTCATCAAAGATCACAATACATGGTTTACTTCCTGAAAAGGAGAAAGACATCCTCCCTAGGGACAGCAGAAGTGGTATAGGCATAAGGGAGGGTGAAAAAAAAAACTCCCGGTCACGTGATCGACCTCCTTCAACCCCCCGGATTGGGCGGCTCCAGACTGGAGGCAAGAAGGCCCAATTCTCGGCTTGTACACGCCCCCTCTGGTGAGGCCACGCCCTTCCCCGGAGGCGGAGCTTGAGAAGTCTTAAACCAGTGCAGGACAGCGCGGCAGGAAAAGACAGGGAGTAGTTTGGTGACCGCTAGAATCCCATAAAATGCAACTCAGAGGGAATTACGCCCATACGATTCTTCAAGCGCAGCACTGTGAGGGTTTTAAGCTCCCTAGACTACGCCTCATACCACTGCAATAAGAGTTCCTAGTTATTGATTTGCATACTTAAAGGGTTTTTGTTTTGTGATAGAGTATCATGAGCCCAGGATAACCCTAAACTGATAATCCTCCCGCTTGCACCTACCGAGTGCTGGAATTACAGGTACACACCCCTGTGCCTGATATATGCAGGGTGGAACTAGGGCTTCATGCATGTTAGGCAAACACTCTACCAACCGAACCACATCTCCCGCCAATATTTTTGTTTATTAATCTTCATGATACTGACTATGGACTCAGGCTGAAGAGTTGAGATACGATCTCAACTTTAATAACTTCAACCGTTGGGGTTGGGGATTTAGCTCAGTGGTAGAGCGCTTGCCTAGCAAGCGCAAAGGCCTGGGTTCGGTCCCCAGCTCTGAAAAAAAGAAAAAAGAAAAAGAAAAAAAAAATAACTTCAACCATTGAAGGAAACTACACTGTGGAGCACCCCACCAAGGGGGTACCCGGATTTCCATGTTTCAAAAAGTGTGTTGGGGGAGGGGGTTGGAGAGATGGCTCAGGCAACAGAGTGCTTACCATGCAAAAAAGAAAGACCTGAGTCTGATCCCAGAAAACCAAGTGAAAGAAAAGAAATCCAGGCACAGTGGTCTTGCCTATGCCCCCAACGCGTGCAAGGGTGGAAAGGTCCCTGAAAGCTTGCTGGTCAGCCTGTCTGACTCAGTCAGGGAGTTCAGGTGAGAGGTCTTGTCTCAAATATTAAAGCAGGAGCAGCTGGTTCAGCAGTTAAGAGCAGTTGAGAGAGGACCAGGGGTCGGTGGCCTGGCATGGTGGCTCATAACCCTCTGTAACTCCAGTTCCAGGGAATCAAATGCCTTCTTCTGATGCACCAGGTACGGACACATGCACACAAGCAGAAACGGAAAACATTCATACATGTAAACTAGACCTTGAAGGAATTAAGCCGCAAAGCAATTGAGGAAGATCCCATCCACCTCTGCCCACTTCAACCTCCTAGGCACCAGATGTGGTAGCCCACATTTGTAATGCCGGACCTCCATAACAGCACCCTGTCTAAAAAACACAGGACAGAAAGCAAAACGACACCAGCAATGCCACCTCGTTCACCTTCTCCTTTAATTGACACATCCCATGACTTATACAGATAATGGATTCAACATTACAATTTGGAAAAGACCTTATGCATAGTTTTACTCTAGTGTCCTCAAGGTACACAGGGCCAAAGTGACTTTCTTAAAGCCACATAAGTGAGCTAGCTGCCTAGAGCCAGTCTCTGCAGAGCTGCGTCCTCTCATCGCTCGTTTCGGTGTTAATGGGTTTCCCTGTTTTAGATCATCCAGCCAACGTTTACTGAGCCCCGGTAGTGTACAGACTCTGTCCTACTCACCAAGGGTGCAGCAGCTCACCTTGCAAAGAGCCTGTGGTCTACAGAGGAGAAAGAAGGCTGGCATGGAAATAAAACGAGTGCCAGTGCTCGGCTGCTTGGCTTTTATGAAGAAGCAACATAAGGAAGGGTTCATCTGGGCTCGCAGTTGGAGGGGATACAGTCCACCGTGGTGGCAAGAGCTTAATGGCAGGGGCATGAGGAATGGGTCACAGTTGCTTCCACACAGTCAGAGAACAGAGAGATAAACACTGGTGCTCGGCTGGCTTTCTCCTTTTTATTCAGTCCAGAGCCTCAGCCGTGGTGCCTCCCACACTCAAAGTGGGCCTTCCCATCCTCCACTGAATCCCTCTGGAAACACCTTTTCAGACACGCAGAGCAGCTTGTCTCCTATCAAGTTGGCAATCAAGATTAACGATCATGGGGCTGGAGAGGTTGGCTCAGCGGTTCAGAGCACTTGTTATTCTTGCAAAAGACCCAGGTTCAATTCCCGGTACCCTACACGGAGCCTAACCACTTATGTAGGCACCAGGTGTGCATCTGAGGCGCAGACGTACATGCAGGAAAACCGCTCACACACAAAACAGTGGTGTGGTGACACACATCTCTGTTCCCAGCACTTGGGAGGCAGAGGCAGGTCAATCTCTCAGTCGGAGGCCTACATAGTGAGTTCCAGGTCAGCCAAGGCTTCACAGAGAGACCATGTCTCAAAAACAAACAAATAAGTAAATAAATAAACAAAAAAAATCACACGGTCTGGAACTACATATATCTTGGTGGAGTTTGTTATGCCATCCTCATACATACGTGCTATTGTGTTTGGTTTTTAATTCATTCTCTTTCTCCACTACATCAGGGAGTGCACTACATCTCAAAGAGGAGACACTTTAGGAAGAAGATAAGAGCTTTCGATTTGAGGTGCCAAATGTTTACTGGGTTGTGTGGAAGCTAGTCTAGGACTCAGCACAGAAATCTGGCTTGGAATAGAGCCCCAAGAGTGAGTGGCACATTCAAGCCGATGAAGTCATTTAAAAAAAAAAAAAAAAAAAAAAAAAAAAGTTCAGGAAAAGACAAAAATGGCCTAAGACCAAACTCTAAGGAAATCCAGCATTTAGAGGTCAGGCACTGTCCAAACTGCCAAAGCGGAAGCCAGGGAGCTGCGGAGAAAATCAGGAGAATGTGGAGTTCTGGAATCCAAAAATGTCCTCAGAGGAGAACAGGAAAAGGACAATGTTCAGCGCTGCAGACAGATGAACCAAGACTTCTCTGCGATGCGTGCATGGGGCTGAGCAACACAGAGGCCACCGGGAGCCTCGTCCATTGCCATTTGCAATGGGTTGAGAGGAGGTGTGGAGTGGAACTGGGTAGTTCTGTCCTCCAAATGGAAGCTCTCCTTGCAGCAGGGAGGAGGGAGGCTCCTAAGACCAAGGAAGCTGAGGAAACCCTGCAAGGCTCAGGACACTCAGGAAAATAAGTCCCACAAGGCCCCTCCCTAAGCTTATCTAAGCAACTCACGACTGCTGAGAGGAGAGACTGGGGAGGAGCTCCCCGAAAGCTGGGCAGGCAGCTCCAGAAGTGCCACTTTGTGTGTGAGGGGGCGGGTGGCGGCAGCAGTGGGACAAGGTTTCTCTGTACCGCCCTGGCAGTCCTGGAACTCGCTCTGTAGACGAGGCTGCCCTCAAACTCACCGAGATCCGCTCAGCCTCCTGAGAGCTAGGACGAAAGGCGTGTGCCACCCCATCTGGCCCAGATTGCTTTTTTGTGTGTGTCTGTGTGTATGAGGCTATAGGCAGGCGTGCACGTGTGTACACATTTGTGAAGACCTTGGTGTTGTTCCTTAGGAACATCGTCCACTTTAGCTTTATTCCTTTCTTTGTATGTGTGTCCTGGTGCTTGTGCATATGTCAAGGGTCCCTCGAGACAGGGTCTCTCACTGAACCTAGAGCGAGCTAGGCTGGCAGCCGCCAAACCCCAGCTCTTTGTGTCTTTACCTCCCATAGTGCTAGAGTCGCAGGTGCATGTATGTGGACACCCCCGTTTGTTTGTTTGTTTGTTTGTTTGTTTGTTTTACAGGAGTGCTTACGTTTCAAATTCAGCTCTTGACACTTTCATAGCTAGCGTTCTGACCCAATGGCTTTTCACAGAAGCCCCTCTCCTTGTATCTCATTGGCTCGCTGATTCAATACGGCTGACCACCCGCCCAAGGAGTCGGGGACCCTCCTGCTTCCACCTCTCTGGTGCTGAGCTTTCTAAACACCATGCTCGGCTTTTCCACGGGGCTTTTAGGGATCCAACTGGAGTCCTCGTGTTGCTGTTGAAGCTGTCTTCCCAGCCCCGCCCCCCGGGGGGAGGAGCTTGTTTCCGTGTTTATCACTGGTCTCACATCCGGACAAATGGAAGCTTTGTTCACCTTTACCCAGGAAAAGTCACACAATTGAGATACATGTGCATGAGCAGTGAGCCAACTGGAGGGAAAACCTAAAGGACCAAGGCTTTGGAATCCGAGGCTCAGGGAAGGAGCGATGGGCAGGGCAGCATAGGACGATCCTGCAGATCCAAGCATCTCTACTGGTTTATTTGTTTGTTTTTGGTGGTGGTGGTGGTGGTTGGCCAAGGGAATGGAGATCAAACACACAGGGCTTCATGTGCCCTACCACTGGTTAATATCCCAGGCTGAGATTTATTCGCTATGTAGCCCAGGCTGGCCTTGAACTCTTGATCCTCCTGCCTCAGCCTCCTGAACGTTGGCATTACAGACATATGCTACCATGCTTGAAATGATTTGCTTTTTCTTTCCTTTAACAGGTTTTAAGTTAATTCTTAAAGCCAACCTACGAAGTGACGGGTGTTGTTCTGACGTGTACACACGCCGTCACTGCACTCTGCCCATCGCCCTCCCCTGCCGCCCTTGCGCATCCTCTCTCCTCCCCTTTTGCTAGTTCCCTTCCTTCCCTCAAACGATTCTCCTTTCCGCTTCATGTCACATGAATTCCGCTACCCTCTTCCTCCCCTGACTCCCTCCATTAAGATCTCTTCCTCCTTTGGGGATGTCAAGATGGCTCAGGGGATAAAGACACTTAGTGCCAAGCCTTCTTCTGATGCCTGGCACCCACACGGTAGAAGGAGAGAGCCAAGTCTTGCAAGATGTCCTCTGGTCTTCACACACATGCTATGATACCTGTATACACACACATACACACAAATATACAGTACACACATACACAGACATACACACACATAAACACACATACACACACAAATATACAATACACACATACACAAACATACACACACATACAAACACACACATACACACACAAATATACAGTACACACATACACAGACACACACACATAAACACACATACACACACAAATATACAGTACACACATACAGAGACGTACACACACAAAAACATACATACACACACAAATACAGACATACACACATACACACACATACACACAAATACACACACAAACATACACATACACACACATAAACACATGCACACACAGGCACACAAACACATGCACACATGCATACACACAAGCACGCACACACACAAGCACACAAACATATGCACACATACAAACACATACACACACATATACATACACACTCACACACATACACACACACACACAAACACACACACATACACACACATACACATACACACATACACACATACACACACATACACACACAAACACACCCATACACACAAATACACACATACACACACACACACATACACAAACACACATACTCACACACATGCACAGACATACACACAAATACAGACATAAACACATGCACACACATACACACATACACACACAAATATACAGTACACACATACACAAACATACACACACATAAACACACATATAAACACATACACATACAAATATACAATATACACATACACAAACATACACATAAACACAACACACACATACACACACAAATACAGACATACACACATGCACACGCATACACACAAATACACACACAAACATACACATACACACACATAAACACACAAATACAGACATACACACATGCACATACACATACACACAAATACACACACATACACAAACGCACATATGCAAGCACACACATGCACAGACATACACACAAATACATACACACACACATACACACACCACACACATACATACATGAACACATATACATACACATACACACATGCACACATATGCACACACCACATACATACACACATGAACACACACACACAATCTCTCTTCTCTCATGGTCTGTTTCTGTTTCCACTACTAACAACCCCCCCCCACACACACACACACTTCAGTTACTATTCCATTTTGTTTATTCTTACTCTCATGTGTGTTTCTGATGTGCAGGGTGTGAGCACAGGCATATGTGCCATGTGCACGTGTGGAAGTCAGAGGACACTTGCGGAATCAGCTCTCTCCTACCAGGTAGGTCCCCAGGATGGAGCTCGAGTTGTCTGAAGTGCCCGTAAGCCCCTTAAGCCCACTGGGTCAGCTTGCCAGCTGAACCCTACTTTTAAATTTTACTTTATTCATTATTTTTAGTAAAGCACTAAATATTGTGATCATATTCACCCCAACTCCTGCCTTCCCCCTTCCTCAACCCTCAACGCTCTCCCTTCATTCTCTTTCCTTTTTTTTCTGTACCCCACTGAGTACAATCAGTGTGACTTATTGGAATATTTATTTATTTTTGTCAAGTGCGTGTGCATGCGTGTGAAGGGGGCAGACAGACAGAAATAAAGACAAAGAGACAGAGATAGACAGAGACAGAAAGATAGAGACAGACAGAAATAGAGACAGGAAGACAGACAGACAGACAGAAATAGAGACAGGAAGACAGACAGACAGATAAGAATGTGTCTCTGTGTGTATGTACATATGGGTATAGGTTCACATACATGTAGACAGAGGTAACAGCTCAAAGTCACGTGTCTTCTTCTATTCCTGTCTACCCTATTTGTTGAGATGGGGTTCTCTCCATGAACCTGCTAATTGGGTAGGCTGACTGGCCAGTGACTTTAGACACCTGCTGTCTCTCCTTGCCATTCCCTCTCCTAGTGCTGAGTCCAGACCCTGTGCCGGCACACCTGGCACCTTGCCGTGGGTGCCAGACCAACACACCTGGCACCTTGCCGTGGATGCCAGAGATCGGAGCTCCAGTCCCTGCGCTTGTGTATCAGGCATGTTCCAGACCGCACCATCTTCTCGGGCCCCTTACCCACTTAGCTCTCTAGTAGCTCTCAAAGCCCAGCTGAATCTTCCCAGTGTGCAGAACTGGCCTCTGTCCAACAGAAGGCTGAATATCCGCATTCGGATACTCACGAACAGTGGCGTGTTGGCGTCAGCTTGTGCCAGCTCATACCAGCTCGGGAGAACCCATTGTCCACCTCACTCCCTAACTGCTTATCCAGTGAATCTATGTGGACTGTAGGAACTTGAAACCAGCCTCCGCGAGAGCATCTACATCACGGAAATCAACAAATGCTTCTAGTCAATCCTCCCCACCCCCCACATCTGAAGAGACACTCACTCCAGGGGCTGGCAAGATGGCTCCAGGCGTCAATGCTGGCTGTGCAAGCAGCAGGACTTAAGTTTGAATGATTAAACTCGTGTTTTGTTTTTCTTTTGAAGTGAAATAAGGCAGTATATATATAACACCTACACAACAGTATATAACACCTATAACCCCAGCCCTGAGCAACAGAGGCAGACCGGTCCTAAGGACTGAAGCAGCGAGCTCCAAGTGGAATGAGAAACTCTGTCTCAAAAGATAAGGTGGACGTCATTAGAGGAAGCCACCCTTTGTGGACTTCAGGCCCTGAAATAAGCCAGCATATGTGCGTGCGTTCGAGTCACACACACACACACACACACACACACACACACACACACTGATTGCACACTGTTGTTCACAGACACCTCAACATCTTCTCAACAAATAGAAAATTTTTTCATTGTTTCATTGAAACAGGGCAGGTCAGGGTGACCTTGAACGTCTGCTCTTCCTGTGTCTGCATTATAGATCCTGGGGTGGCAGGCGTGCATCACCAGACTCAGTTCTGTGTGGTTGCCAGGGACAGAGCTGAGGGTTCTGTTAAGTACCAGGCGAGAGTTCTGTCAACTGGGCCACTTTTCATACCTTGATCTTTTTCTTTTACAAAGTTGACAGGGCCTCAACTATGTGATCTACACTGGCTTCAAATGTGTCATCCACAATGCTAGAGAGTTGTCTCGGCAGTTGAGAAGCATTACTTGTGGGGTTGGGGATTTAGCTCAGTGGTAGAGCGCTTGCCTAGCAAGTGCAAGGCTCTGGGTTCAGTCCCCAGCTCCAAAAAAAAAAAGAAAGAAAAAAGAAGCATTATTTGCTGTTCTTTCAGAGACAGGAGATCACTGTTAACACCCATGTTGAGTGACTCACAACCTCCTGTAACTCCAGCTCCAAGAGATACAACACCCTGGCTTCTCGGGCATTCAAACTCAAGTGCACAGGCAATGCACATAAATAATCAAAGTAAATCTTTTTTTTTTTTTTTTCGGAGCTGGGGACCGAACCCAGGGCCTTGTGCTTGCTAGGCAAGTGCTCTACCACTGAGCTAAATCCCCAACCCCCAAAGTAAATCTTAAGAAGAGAAAAACTTGCCAAGCAGAGGTGGTGCGCACCTTTAATTCCGCACTCGGGAGAAGAGGCAGGTGGATCTCTAAGTTTGAAGCCTGCCTGGTCTACAGAGTGAGTTCCAGGACAACCAGGGCTACACAGAGAAATCCCGGGGGGGGGGTGGGGGGGAGAGAGAGAGAGAGAGAGAGAGAGAGAGAGAGGAGGGAGGGAGGGAGGGAGGGAGGGAGGGAGAGAGAGAGAGAGAGAGAGAGAGAGAGAGAGAGAGAGAGAGAGAGAGAGAGAGAGAGAGAGAGAGAGAGAGACTAGGTGTGCCTCATATCCATCTTCCCCAGCAGTTTCTGCTGTCAGCCTTGGATTAACCGCCCCAGGAGCGCCTCATTCTCTCAGACCCAACGGTAACAAAGAGAGCAGCTGGGCATGGATGCTCGTGCCTTTAATCACAGTATTGGGAGATCAAAAACACAAGCGCTACCTTGAGTTCAAGGCCAGTCTGTGCTGTGCCGGGAACTCCTGACTCTGAGAGCAAAGCAAAGCAAAACGAGTGCTGATTGGAGCAGTAACCCTCGTAGGAGATGCTGGAGAGGAGGAAGCAGGAAGATGGATGCTTTGAAGCCACCGCCCTGGGCGGAGAGCGAGAGCGAGAGCGAGAGCGAGAGAGCGAGAGCGAGAGCGAGAGCGAGAGCGAGAGCGAGAGCGAGAGCGAGAGCGAGAGCGCAGCGACCTAAGAAACAGGTCCAAAGAAACATTCTGATACAGTGGGACCGCAGGTCCTTCTCTTCTGCTTAGAAGCTGATCAGATACAAGGAGGGCTGGGATATGCTGTTGCTGATCATGTATTAATCAGAACATTATTGGAAACACAAAGGATCGGTGGGCATGGTGTCATGTGACTGTAAACTCAGCCTGCAGGAGCTGAAGGGCAGCTTGTACTACAAACCAGAGTCTGTCCGGGCCAGGAAGGATAGATTTCAGTGACAGGCTAGCAGTTTGCATCGCCATCTCCTAAATACCGCGTAAGTCCACCACTCCACTTGACGCCAACTGCTGTTTCCTGAGCAGTTATTTTCCTATTTATTTTCTGGCTCTAGGGTGGCCCTCCTCTAACCAACTACTAATTAGCTGCCAGGTATCTTTCTCACATGCAAATTGGATCATTTAACTGCTCTGCTCCAAATCATGCAGCTGGGCCTGGAGCACAGCTGAGGGGTGGAATAGCTGCCTAGGGTCCCCCACCGAGGAGCTGGGTTCCTGGCACAGTGGTAGAGAGCCTGCATGACGTGCACACTGTCCTAGGCTCAATCGCCATCCTGTAAAATAAACACTGATGTGGTCATTTCTCATGGCTTCCTTCTGAAGGCCCAGACTTAGCTGTAGGACACCCAGCTGTGTCACACCCCCTCCATCCAGATGCCTTCCACCCACACTCTATCATACACGCAAAAAAAAAAAATATTTTTTTTCAGGTCATTTTCTGGGGCTCCTTTTAAAGCCGGTCCCGTCTCCAGTGCAGCTTTTACCAGACTGAGGACTTTTGGATTGCTGCCGCCTGTAGTGGGCCAAGGACTTCCTGTGTAGCCAAAGCATTTGGTTTAATCTGGCAGAAGGGTGGACGAGACCTGGGCCAGCAAAGACACTCACACGATGCCAAGTGTAGATAGAATACGATCCACTCAGCAAAACAGCGGCTATCTTGACCAGATCAGCAGTGCCCGTGTGCAAATTCATCACAATTGGGCCTGTGGGCTGTTGACATTCCTTCATGAGAGAGGGAACGGGGAAGGTCATTGGAACCTTGGGTTCCAACCCCTTTTCCCAGCTGCATGTATGCAGTTCTGTCTGTAGATAAGTTAAATAGAGAAGTAGAAACATAAGGGTTCTTTGGAAAGACAGTTATGTCGGATGGTGTTTTGCCGGGGCAAACACGTTTTTTGCTGAAGTGGCCACAAGTAAACAGAAGTTTCGTTAAAGTCGACACCTGAAGGAACTTTCGCTGAAGTAGACATGGATGGAAGTCTAAGGCAGACTCACGAAGGAACATTGTGTTGAAGCAGACGCAGGTGAAAGGATGCTCTGCTAAAACAAGCACGTCAGAGGCCACGTGATGAAGGATTCTTCGCTAACAACACACATGTATTGGTCTGCCTTACACTGTGTAGCTGAGCTCCATTTGTGGGGACTCCACAGAGACGCACCACAAAACTTCTGGTGGTGTGCTGAGGTTTTTCTTTTTTTTTTTTCTCCCTACGCTTATGTTTATTAAAAACTGACAAACAAAACCTGTACAAAAAATACCCCAAATTCCTTATCAATTTGATTCTTTTTTTTTTTTTTTTTTTTGAGCTGGGGACCAACCCAGGGCCTTGCGCTTCCCTAGGCAAGCGCCTACCACTGAGCTAAATCCCCAACCCTCCTTGTCAATTTGAAACAGTAATCTTGAGAGGCATTATCGCCTATGACCCCCCTCATCCTCTGCCACGACCACGTCCTCTTCCTCTACCCCGGCCTCGGCCTCTTCCTGCAACAGTTTCTCTTTTCTTAGATCTCACTTTAGGCCCAACATCCACAAGTAGTGTATCTAGAGGTAAACTGATAGAATAAAATACCGAATGTTATTGCCTCGAATACCTGATGTTTCCAACTGTACAGGTTCTCTATTCTTCAGGGTCATTGTCACAGCTTTGAGGTGTGTATTCATGCTGACATCTATACCTGTGACTGTCCCGTGGACTTGTGTTCCATTCTTCAATTCAATGGTTACAGTTTCATGACTCAATTTCATCACAATTTCATCACAAAATCTCACGAGCTTCATCCTAGCGGCGCAGTCTCCCCTCTAGTCTGACTGCTCACGGAATTCAGGCTCTAAAGACCCACAGACTAGGGGTATGAATGGCCGGAAGAGCGCGAGGAGGCCGGCGGACACGCTGAGGTTTCTTGCCACTCCCTCAGACTCGTGCTGATTGTCAGAGCGATGCCAGCTGAGACAGACACAGGGCGAGACAAAACCCGAGAAGGACACGAGAATACCTGGAGGCAGTATAAAAAGGATTCCATCTAGGCTCATTCGTTCCAGGGGGATCTTTGGTGGAATCGTGTTTTGGTTTACGGGGACCAAATGAGGAGGCAGGTAGATTTCGCTTAAGTCTCCCCGGGGAAGAAATGCTCACAACACCAAGTCATTTCCAAGGTAATGGTCGGAAGGCCTGGGCCCGACCTTTGGCTATCGATACCATGTTTGAATTAGCCTGAATGTGGATATGGAATGTGGGGGGCTGTGGTAGCTTGGTTGAATTAATGAGTTAACCATCTGTCTTCCTGAATGGACATTAAAGTCTGACAGTCTCATCGACATCTGTAAGCCATTTTATTCCCAGTGCCCCTTAGACACCTGCAGAATCAGCATCAGCTTGGTAAAGGCATTTGCTGCCAAGTCTCGATAACCTGAGTTCAGTCCCCAGGACTTAGATTGTAGAAGGAGAAAATTGACTCCTACAAGTCCTGTGACCTACACAGGCATACTACGGCACATGAGTGTGTGTTTCTGTGTGTGTGTGTGTGCATGTGCATATAGTTGCATTCATGTATGAGCACACACACACACAAAATCAACCAGTCAATGTAATTTAAAAAATCAAGGGGGTGGGGTAGTGGCTGGAATGGCCCAGTGGTTAAGAGCACTGGCTGATCTCCCAGAGGATCTGGGTTCAAATCTCAGCACCAAATGACAGCTCACATCTGTCTGTAACTCCAGTTCCAGCGGATTCTTCTTTTGGCCACTGCAGGTGCCAGGCATACAAACGGTGCACAGATATCCATGCAGACAAAATACCAACACACACAAAACAAAATAAAAATACTTCGGAACACAAAAGATTAAAGTATGAATAAAATTGGCACTTTTATATATTTGAATTGGATTCAAATATCAGCTGCCAATGGCAGGCCCAGCAATTGCGGGTAACTTCATTAACTTTATCTTTTCTTTCACTTGGCTTGTTTTGTTTTGTTTTTGTTTTGTTTTTTTTCTTTTTTTCGGAGCTGGGGACCGAACCCAGGCCCTGCGCTTGCTAGGCAAGCGCTCTACCACTGAGCTAAATCCCCAACCCCCACTTGGCTTGTTTTTAAAAGGTTTCTTTATCATCAGTGTGTGTGTGCATGCATGCACTATGGGTGTATGAATTTGTGTGTGTACACATGTTTGTGTGTATGTGTGCATGTGCTCATGAGCTATGGGCGTGTTGAGTGTGTGCTGTGCATGTTGAGTGCATGTGTGTGAGATGTGTATGAGTGTGTATGTGTATAGATGCACTTCTGGTGCCCAGGGAGGTCAAAAGAAGGGGTCAGATCCCCTGGAGCTCCAATTATGAATGGTTGTGAACCACATGTGGGTGCTGGGAATTGAACCCACGTCCTCTGCAAGAGCCGCAAGAGCTCTGAAACGCTGAGCCATCTCTCCAGTCTGCTTGCTTTGTGTCTTGACACAAGATGCTGCTATATAGCTCAGGCTGACCTTGAACTTCCACACAGTGCTCCTGGGCTTCGTCATTTTAGATACGCGCTACCATTCTCAATTCATCAGTAAGCCTGCGTCGCCTCTGGTGTTGTCACACAATTATGTTCATAATTAGTTTGTTTTGAGCACTAAATGAATTTCTATTTGTAAAGCACTTATTGAAATGCTGGGCGTGCCGTAGACATTTTTATTCACTTTGTTGAGAAATCGAGTTCTGAGGACTGGCGAGCTGGCCCAGTGGTGGCGACAAGCGTCATAGAGAAAACCTAATGGCCTCAACTCAGTGCTGAGAAACTACACAGAAGCCGGATGCCACAGTGTGCATGTGTGATCTCAGCCGTTCTGTGGTGAGACAGGAGACTCACTCAGAAGCTCACAGACCACCCAGCCCACAGCGTAGCAACAGAAACAAAATCGATCCCGTGTCAACAGGTGGAAGGGGAGAATGGGCTACTGAAAGTTGTTCCCTGACCTCCACATGTAAGCCGTGGCATGCGCACACCTGCACTCAACATGCACAGCACACACACACACATACAAACACTCGCGCACACACAAAATCATACACCCATAGCGCATGCGTGCACAAGCACACCGATGAGAATAACAACAGAAGGAAAAGAAACCAAGTTCCTAGCCCGATATGGTGATGCACACCACTATAATCCTAGTAGTTGGGAATGAGAGACAAGAGGGTTAAGAGTTCAAGGCCAGCCTCAAGCCTCAAGTCAGCGACATCTACAGAGTGAACTGCAGGCAACATGGGGCTGCGTGAGTCCCTGTCTCGGACAAATTAACAAGAACAAGAACGATAAAAATTGCGGAAAGGAGGGGCTGGAGAGATGGTTCAGAGGTTAAGAGCACTGACTGCTCTTTCAGAGGTCCTGAGTTCAATTCCCAGCAACCACATGGTGGCTCACAACCATCTGAAATGGGGTCCGATGCCCTCTTCTGGTGTGCATGAAGACAGTGACAGTTCACTCATATATACATAAAATAAATAAATAAATCTTTAAAAAAAATCACAGAGTGATCTCTGGATACTTTTGTAGCCTCACCTGCCCTTGGCACGGCCATCAGTTCATGGCCCTTCTTCCGGGCTAAGCTCCTCTTTCCACAGATCCCAGCTGTTTTCACGTCTGTCAACATTTCCTCATGCTGTTCTGTGTGGGAGAGCCATTCACCTGTGAGCCCCTCTGCCTATTAACAACTCACAGGAACTTTACTCACAGAGGTCGGCCTGGATCCCCAGACGCCACCACGCCTCACTTCCTGTTTGTAATTTTATTTGTTTTATGTAAATAAGTGCTCTGTCTTCATGCACACCAGGAGAGAATCAGACTCCATTACAGATGGGTGTGAGCCACTGTGTGGTTGCTGGGAATTGAACTCAGGACCACTGCAAGTGCATCCAGTGCTCTAACCACTGAGCCATCTCTTCAGAGTCCCCTTTTTGAATTTTTTAAAAAGTTATATTTATCGCTATGTGTGTGCTTGTGTGTGCATACGTGCACACACACGATACAGTGTGCATGTGGAAGTCACAGGACGCCTTGCATGAGTTGGTCTGCCTCTTCCTCCCTGTGAGTCTTGGGGATTGAACTCATGCTCATCAGACCTGGCAAGCAGGCAGTTACCACTGAACCATCTCACCTCACTTTCACACACAGGTCAGCTCCCCACTACATCAAATTCCTTTAGAGGAAGTGTGTATTTCTTTCTTTGCTTTTCTTTTGGGAGGGGGTGTGTTTTTGCAGACAAGATTTCGCTGTGTAGCCTTGGCTGCCCTGGAACTCGTTCTGTAGATCAGGCAGACCTTGAAATCACAGAGATCCTCATGCCTTTGCCTCCTGGGTGTTGTGATCAAAGGCAGGCTCTCCCAGTGTCCAGCTGTATTGGTTACCCTTTTGCTGTGGTAAAGCGGTAAGGAACCAAGGCAGCTTTGAGAAGGCTCACATTAGGCTTTTGTTCCATGGGGTTAGAGGCCATGATGACTGAGCTGAGGCCAGGCATCAGGAACATCTGAGAGCTCACATCTGCAAACCTCAAAGCCCTCCTCCCAGCAACAGGCTTCCTCCTGAGCCACACCTCCTAATCCTCGACAAACAGCCATTAACTGCGGAGCATGGATTCGAACGCACGAATCTTGTGGCAGACATACCATTCAACACTCCACAGTGAGAATCTGGTAAGTAGAGAAATTTTCAGACCTGTGACTGTCACAGTCCCCTCTCTCTTCTTGTGTCCCCTCTGGCAGTAGATGGAAGTGTCTCCAGTGTGCACATGCATTCGGCGTACCTATGCACACATAATACACATATACTAGCACACTTAAACACACATGCATGGACACTTGAGTCACCTAGAGTCTCTTGACCACTCCAGGCTATCAAAGCCATTCCTTAACCTTAACTGTCAAAATTCATATGTCAGTGGTGCCAGGAACCCACAAGAGCCTAGGGACCTTTCAGAAAATGAACCATGTGTGCATGTGTGATGTTCTGTATGTATGCATGCAAGTGTTCAGTTGCATGTGCATGTATGTGTATGTGTGTATCAAGGACAGAGCTCAATATCAAGTGTTGTTCCCAGTCATTCTTTACCTTGTTTTTTTTTCTTTTTTTTTTTTTTTTTTTCCCCTCCCCACCCTTTACCTTGTTTTTTGAGACAGGGTTGGTCACTGAATCTGGATCACACAGATTGTGCGACCAGCAAGCCTGCAAATCCCAGAGGTCATCCTATCTCTACCTCCCCACCCTGCGGTTACGAGCTGTCATACTTGGACATTTACCTGAGAGTGGGGATCCAGATTCAGGTCTTTGTACTTTACCAATTGGGTCATCTCCTCCACATCTTTTTTCTCTTCTCTACTTCAGTTTTTGAGACAAGGTCTCTCTAAGTCCTACGTAGCACAGATCACTCCTGCTTACTATCCTGCCATAGCCTTCAAAATGCTGGGTAGATGGTATTCGCCACTCCACTCAGCAAGGAGCAGGACTTCCTGGTGATCGACTTTAGACAACGGGTATCTGTGAGGAGACACGGATCAAGAGGCTCACTAGAATGCCGAGAGCAGGAGAAATAGTCTTCCCCAGGGAAGAACAAACCAGTTATTCAGTACCAAATGGTCGCCCCTGAAAACATAAAGACCCAACAAGTTTTATTTAAGAATATATATATGCATATTCATGCAGAAAAATGGTCATGAATTTGAAAGAGAGCAAGGAGAAGTTTATGGGAGAATTTAGAGGGAGGGAAAAAAGGAGGAAATGATGTAATATATTATAATCTCAGGGCTGGAGAGATGGCTCAGCGGTTAAGAGCACTGGCCGCTCTTCCAGAGGTCCTGAGTTTAATTCCCAGCAACCACATAGTGGCTCACAACCATCTGTAATGGGATCTGATGCCCTCTCTCTCTCTCTCTTTTTTTTTTCTTTTTTCTTTTTTTCAGAGCTGAGGACCGAACCCAGGGCCTTGCGCTTGCTAGACAAGCGCGTGATGCTCTCTTATAGTATGTCTAAAGACAGCAATAGTATATTCACATATATAAAATAAATTACATATATTTATATGTATATATACATATTATAATCTCTAAATAGATAATAAAAAAGCTTTCTGGGTTAGCCAGGTGCCTACATATAACCACATGCACACACATGTATATTATATGTTATGGACACAGTCAAGAACCTGGGGAGTGGTAGAAGGAAAAATGGCCATCAGAAAGTTGAAGGGGAAGGGACTGGAGATGTGGTTCATGTCTAACAGGCTGAAGGCCCGGGTTCCATCCCCTGACCCTCATAAACTGGGGTGTTGGCATAGGCTTTGTAATCTTAGTACTCAGGAAGTGGAGGTAGAGAGACCACAAGTTTAAAGTCATCCTCATGTATATACTGAGTTTGAGCCTAGTCTGGGTCACATGAGACCCTACCTTAAGTAAAAGAAAAGAAGCCAGTCATGTGGTGGTACTGGATGGGCAGGGAGTTCTCTCTGAGTTTGAGACCAGTCTGGTTAAATAAACAAACAAACAAACAAATAAGCAAGCCCAGAGACAAAGATCAAAAGACAGAGGAAGAGATGGACATACTCCTCTGGTCCCTCTGTCTTCCTGTCTCCCCATCTCTCTGAGATCGCATTTAGACTGAATGCGGTTGACTGGTTCTGAAGTCTAAGGATGGACAGCTCTGGTTGAGAGAGGACTATACTTGTGTAAAAAATAAAAATAAATAAAAATTTAAAAAACACACCAAGAAACGAGGGTCCCATGCCATCAGGAGGTCTTAGTCCCTCCGTTCCTCTGTGGACTCCTCATCGCCATCTCTTTCCTCTTTTCTTTAAGTCTCCAGTCTCCAGAGTCCTTGCAATTGGAACCTTGCCTCCTCCCAACCTCAGAATGAAGAAGCGGCTGTCCCTTTAAAGCAGCGGCCCCCAGCCGGGTTATTGTCTCGCTTCGTAACCAATCGGCCGCGCCGTTGGGGGCGGGGGATCCAGTGTTCTGATTGGCCCCTGCCGCGCCCCGCCCCGCCCGGGATCCCGGGAGCTGTCCGGCCGCCTCGGTGCTGATCCCGCCGCCGCCCACGGGCCGCGAGCAGCGTAGAGAGGGCACTATGAGCGGGGGCGTCTACGGCGGAGGTGAGCCGGCCTGGGGCACCGGGCTCTCGGCCTGGCCTACAGCCCTGCATCCCGAACCCGCGCGTCCCAAGCCCTGAGCATCCCTGGGCCTGTCACCTCCGTACTGCATCAGGTCTAATCTGAGGTTTGGGTCTCCCACTACTTCTGCTTTCCATTCTCTTGGGGTTCCCAAGCGTGCACTTCCTCCCGGCCCCTGGACCTTTCTTTTCCCTGCCAGGCCACTAGGCAAAAGGGAACTCTGGTGGCTTTGACCCTCCACTTCCAGAACGCCCTGAAGTCCAGGTGGATTTCCCACCCACTCCCGGATGAAGTTCAAACTGTGGTTATAGCCACAGACTCCTCTCCAAGCTATTTAGGGGGACAGTTTGGGAGAGGTCTCCTCACACGCCTGTCTCCTTGCACAGATGAGGTGGGGGCGCTCGTCTTTGACATTGGCTCCTTCTCAGTCCGAGCTGGGTACGCTGGGGAGGACTGCCCCAAGGTGAGCCTTCCAGTCCCCTCCCCATATCCCAGGGGCTCGGACACCCTCTGCCAGGTGGGTCGGCCAACGAACAAACGCACACAGGTCGATCCAAGTAGCTCACCTGAGTGGAGACAGGGGAAGAATCCCGGGGGGGGGGGTTGGCTGAGGGCCTTGAGTGCAATTGGACAAGGGACTAGAAGGGGTGATCCAGCTGGGCATGGTAGCACATTCCTTTAATCCCATCATTCCAGAGGCAGAGACATGCAGAGCTCTGTAAGTTCAAGTCCAGTCTGGTCTACGAAGACAATTCCAGGCCAGCCAGAGCTTCATAGTGTGTGCCTGTCTGCAAAAAAAGGAGGGAATAATCTAGCTCCCCACTCGTGTTCCTTGTAACCAGGCTGACTTCCCCACCACTGTGGGGCTGCTGGCCGCAGAAGAGGGGGGCGGGCTGGAGCTGGAGGGGGAGAAAGAGAAGAAAGGGAAGATTTTCCACATCGACACCAATGCCCTGCACGTGCCTCGGGATGGAGCAGAGGTCATGTCGCCCCTCAAGAATGGCATGAGTAAGGGACCCCCCCACCCACTAAAACCTGAAACAGACTGGGAGCGCCTCCACCCCCTTACCCCCAACGTGTGGATGCAGATCTCCACACTCACAGAACCTGCAAGTCCCAAGGTTCTTACTGCTCCCTACAACTGCAGGGATTTCAGAGCCGGACCCCTAGAATTCTGGAACTTAAGGGAGGGGTTGCTTGTACGCAGACGTTGGACTCACCCTACCTCTAGACTTGGCCTCCCTCCCTCCTTTACTTCCTGTCTCTGATCCTTGCCTTCCTTCCCACCTTCCCATCTATCTCTCCACGCTGGTCCTCGGTCCCTAGTTGAGGACTGGGAGTGCTTCCGAGCCATCCTGGATCATACCTACAGCAAACATGTCAAGTCCGAACCAAACCTGCACCCAGTACTCATGTCGGAGGCTCCGGTGAGTGCCTCATCCAGACCTACATCCAGCCCCGGGTCCCTGGAGACACCTCCTTCCCACCATCAACTCTAATGTGGAGTCACCGCTATCTGTCACTTCACCTCCCTTCCCAGATTTGTCCTGCTCACACTGTCATCCTCCACCACATCATTCCTCCCTGGCTTACCCTGCATCCCACCTTCTCTCTTCCAGCTCCATCCACTCCATTGCCCTGCGTTGTTCACACACACTTCAAGTTTCAGTCCATGTTGTACATATGCATATTCCCAATGTGGCTAAGCTGGGAGAGCACTGGCCTGGCATGCAAAAGGCGCTGGGTTCAAGCCTCAGTACTGAGGGACGGAGCGGGGAGTTGAGCCTGTCATGCTAGCACTCGGGAGGTAGAAGCAGAAGGATCAGCGACTCAGATCAATCTTCAGCTATGTAATGAGTTCCAGGACTACATAGAGAGACCACATCTCTGAAGGAAGATGACTCTTCCGCTCCCAGCAGCCACCAGTTAACAATAGGACCTCAGCTACGGGTGGGACTTAGACGGGTCACTTCATGCTAGGATTCCAGTTTGTTTGTTTTTTCATATATGTTTTGTTTTCTGTCTTATTATTTATTTGTTTTTGTGTTATTATGCACATATGTTAATCAAAGGACAAATTGCAAGAGTCAGTCCTCTCCTTCCACCCTGTGAGTTCTGCGATTAAACTCAGGTGGTCAGGCTTGGTGGCAAGTGTCCTCACCTACTGAGTTCTCTTGCCAGCCCATGTGTCTGTTTTTGAGATGAGATCTCCCCGTGCATCTCATGCTGGCCTCAGACTTGAGATCCACCTGAGTGCTGTGCTGACTGAGGGACACCTCCAGGACCCACCCCTTCCATATCTCTAAACACCACACTTGAATCACAGCATGGATCTTAAAATGTATTTTTTTTTTGCATTGTATTGTGTGTATGTGTGTGTGCCAACTTGTCTGTGTATGTATCACATGTGTGCAGTGCCCATGGAGACCAGAAGAGGACACCCGATCCCTTGGAACTAGAGTTAGAGGTAGTTGTAAGCCACCTGTTATGGGTGCTGGAAGCTGAACCCAGGTCCCTGCCAAGAGCAAGAGTGCTCTAAACTACAGAGCCTTCTCTCCAGCCCCTTTCTATGGTTTCGTTTTGTTTTTGATTTTTTTTTTTTTGAGACTGGGTTTCTTTGTATAGCCCTGGCTGTCCTGAGATAAACTTTGTAGACCAGGCTGGCCTTGAACTCACAGAGATCTGCCTGCCTCTGCCTCCTGAGTGCTGGGATCAAAGGCATGTGCCACCATCACCCAGCTCTCTGCATTTTAAAAATTACATTTTATTATTTTGGTGCGTGTGTGTATGTGTGTGTGCATGTGTGTGTGTGTGTGTGTGTAGGGATGGGGAGAGGTGTGTATATCACAGTACCAAGGTGGAGGTTATAGCACAGCTTGCAAGAGTCCGCACTCTCCTTCCAACGTGCAGGTCCCGAGGCCGGAACTCAGGTTGGCAGGCTGAACCATCTTGTTGGCTCTCGTGTTTGGTTTATTTCACAGTATGCAGGAGTTTTCTACTGTGGAAGATGAATATTGAGCTCTTCTTCCTCCCGACCAGCAATGTCATTAGTGTTTCTCATTTCCCACCTTTAAGTACAGTCGTATTATTTTACAAAGAGCGAAAGATTCTGAGTTTTATACTCTTTTATTCGCAGGCTAATAAGAGCTGAGTCAGGCCATAAATTGTGGTTACTTTTTCATGCTTTGCAACTTTTGCCTTCCCCAGATCTAAGAATTGTGGTAGTTTTCAGTCTTACCTCATTTTCTATTAAGCAATGTAACCCTAAATTACCCATCAGATATCTATGTATTTTCTCAGAACACTAATCCCCGATCTATCTACTAATTTAGTCTTATTGAAGAAATCTCTCTTGGAGCCCACTGACACGGTCCACTTTGGTTTAAATTTAGGAAATAGCTGTTATGCTAACATCTTCCTCCAGCACCACTTAGGAGAATCTCTTTGCTTTTCTTCTGAGAAAAGTGTCTCAGTTACTTGATTCCTTTTCTTTTCTTTTTTTTAAAGATTTATTTATTTGTTTATTTACTTACTTATTTGTTATGTATACAGGGTTCTGCCTGCAGGCCAGAGAGGGCACCAGATCTCATTACAGATGGTTGTGAGCCACCATGTGATTACTGGGAATTGAACTCAGGTCCTCCGGAAGACCAGCCAGGACGATTAACCTTTGAGCCTTCTCTCCAGCCCCTGACTCCTTTTCTTGATTCACTTCTTTGTTTTCATGGAGCAAAGCCTTCAGTAATCACTTTTGGTCACAGGAAGTATTTCTTCTGAGCCGTCGAGTCGATAACTTAGCTAGGTATCATACTCCAGGTTGCAAAACATTTTTCTTCGATCTTGTAAGCATTTCCTTCCATTGCCCTTGAACATCTATTGATGTCCAATATCAATTAATGTTGATATTAAGGAGTCTAGAACCATCCTACTGGCTCTTTTCACTGAAAGTATTTAGAATTTTCCCTCCGTCCTAAGTGTTATAAAACTTCTCCATGATACGTTCTGCTGTTGGTACATCCCATTAGTTGTTCTGGAAACCTTTGTCTTTCAATTAAGTGAAAAAATTTATATAATTTTCTTACCTATGTGTATCTGTTTCTTATTTCTGTGTCTGTGTGTTTCTTACCTCTCTCCCTCTCCCTCTCTCTCTCTCTCTCTTTCTCTCTCTCTTTCTCTCTCTCTCTCTCTCTCTCTCTCTCTCTCTCTCTCTCTCTCTCTCTCCTCTCTCTCTCTCTCTCTCTCTCTCTCTGTTTCTTATTTCCCTGTGTGTGTTTCTTATTTCTGTGTGTGTCTATGTTCCTTATTTCTGTGTCTGTCTAGAGTTTCTTACTTTTCTCTGTGTGTTTCTTATTTCCCTGTGTGTATGTGTCTTATTTCTGTTGTGACTGTGTTTCCTACTTCTCTCTGTGTGTTGTGCGTTCTCTCTCTCTCTCTCTCTCTCTCTCTCTCTCTCTCTCTCTCTCTCTCTCTCTCTCTCTCTCTCTTTTTTATTTCTGCATGTGTCTGTGTCTCCTACTTCAGTGTGTGTCTGTGTTCCAGGGCCATGTGGACGTCAGAGGACAGCTTACAGAACTTGGTCCTCTTCTTTCCCCATCTAGGGTCTGGAACACAAGCACGCATTGACCCGCTGAGTAAAAACAAATTAAATTACGCTACTTAGTCCCCCATTTCCTCTGCTCCCACTTTAGGGAGACCTCGTTACTTATACTGTGTGCCCCCCGAAGCCGTCCCACAATTTTCTTACATTTTTCCCTTCTGTTTTCCATTGTTTCTTCCAACTTCCAAGCTGTTGCCTTCACTCTGTAGTCCAGCCATTGTACCGAGTTCATCATAGCAGCCCCTGAGATCTGTTTGTTTTTTTCTGTGTAGCCCTGGCTGTCCCGGAACTCATTCTGTAGACCGGGCTAGCCTCAAACTTACAGAGATCCTCCTTCCTCTGCCTACCAAGTGCTGGGATTAAAGGGGTGCCCCCACCACTTCCTGGCTCTCCCTTCTTTTTAAATGACTGGAGCTTGAAAACGTGTGAAGGCTATTTTTATTTTCCTGGGGGATGCTGGGAGCCTGAAATGAGAGCCACAAGAATTCTCGGCAGAAGCTCTATCACTGAGACACGTCCCCACAAATGTTCTTTTTTTGAGCGTCTTGTTCTTGTTTCTTGGGTCCAATACCACATTCCTTTACTAAAGATATCCACTAGTTTGTTGTTAGGAATCTTCCTTCTCCCACACTGTTTCTCCTGCCATATCTTGAAAGCATCTATCTTATTTTAGAGACTTTTAGAAGACTCCTGCCTGCTTTTATTTCAAAGTGGTACATTTTCGAAAGGTCGATAAGAAGTCCCACGTGAGGCGCATGGGGCTTGATGACCATGTCCTCTGCTTCGGGATTATTTGAGGAGGAGGTCTTGAGGGAAATCTCTGCTTGGGCATCTTTAGGAAAATACTTAAGTAAATTGAAATTTTTAGATTTTTAAAAACTATTTTATGTGTATGAGTGCTTTGCTCGCATGGATGTATGTGCACCACATGCATGCCTGGTGCCCGCAGAGGTCAGAGGGTGTCAGATCCCCTGGGAGTGGAGTTACAGGTGCTTGTGAGCTGCCTCGAGAGTGTTAGGAATCAAACGCCCACCTTCTGCAACCCCCACCCTCTGCAACCCCCACCCTCTGCAACCCCCACCCTCTGCAACCCCCATCCTCTGCCACCCCCACCCTCTGCAACCCCCACCCTCTGCAACCCCCACCCTCTGCAACCCCCACCCTCTGCAAGAGCAACAGGTGCTCTAGGTGTTGCGCTAACTCTCCAAATTACATTTTAATTGAATTACTTCAATTTTTAAATATTTCTTTTATAAGATTTATCGATATTATTTTTAACTTCCGTGTATGCAAGTGTGCCTCTATGCAAGTTCCCGTGCAGGCCAGAAGATGTCAGATCCCCTGGAGCTGGAGTTATAGCTGGTTCTGAACTGTCTCACATGGGTGCTGAGAACCAAACCTGGGTTATCTGCAAGAGCAGGAAGTTCTCTATTTTTTTTTTTTTCTTTTTCCGGAGCTGAGGACTGAACCCAGGGCCTTGCGCTTGCTAGGCAAGCGCTCTACCACTGAGCTAAATCCCCAATCCAAGTTCTCTATTTTTTAACATGACTTCCCGTGTTTCCACCCTGGAGATTTTTTCTGATTGTCCCTGTTTTTGGAGCACAGTGAGGACACGGGCAGGAAGTCTTCAGAAACCCATGGTGTCGCTCAGTTCTCGGTATCATGTGTCATTTCCACCTGTGTCAAGGGTCTACCAGTTCAAGGACCCTCAGATCAAGTTGGGGAGCTTGAGTGGACCGGAGCCCAAGGACATGTGGTCTGATGGACAGTTCAGGGACCTATTACTTAGATCGTTTACTGCGTGATCTGGAACTCAGTCACTATCCTCCTGCCTCAGCTTCCTCAGGGATGGGATTACAAGTCTGCACCACTACTCAGTCCCTGTACAGATATCTGCTCAGGCTGTTTCATAAAGAAGCAATCACCACACGATCTGACACTTTGTGTCGGTGTTCTGTGGGCATTGGAGACAGAAGCCAAGACAGGGAGTTGTCTGATGTCTTTCTTACACCCGTGTCCATTCGCTTGGCATATTTTTATGTTCTCTACACCGTAAACTTATCCGGCACCTCATTTTCTGTCATGGCTCAATAATATCGCCCTTCAAAGACAGCATAGCTTCTGTACCCAGTCATCCATTCATGTATCCATCCACCAGCCATTACGAAAGGTTGCTGTGCACAGTTATGGACCAAGATTTCCTCTAGTACTTGTTCTCATTTTTATAAAAGATTATTCATCGTATGTGTATGAGCATTGAGCATGCGTGTATGTTTGTGCACTGTGTGTGCTTGATGCCTGTGGATGCCAGATGAGAACATAGGACAGATCATTGTGAACTGCCACGTGTGTGCTGGGGACCAAGCCTGTGTCCTCTGCGAGAACGGCAAATGCTCTTAACCTCTGAGCCCTCTCTCCAGCCCCTGTTCTCGCTTCTTTTGGGTACATAGCCAGGACTGGACTGCTGAGTCCTGTAGAACCTCTCTATTATATATTCTGAGAAGCCAACAACTATATTCTGCAGTGGTTGACCCCTTTTACAATCCTAGGAGAGATGAGAGGGTCCCAAGTTCTCATCAGCACATTGCTTTCCAGTTTTTATATGAGGGACATTTATTTGCTTACTGTGTATCTGCGTGGACACCTGCATGCCACGGCACACGTGTGGAGGTCAGAGGACAGCTTGCAGGAGTCGGTTCTCTCCTTCCACTGTGTGGATCCTGGGGCTTGAACCCAGGCCCTCTGGCTTGGCAGCAGGCGTCTTTACAAACTGAGCTGTCTCACCAGCCCCACCTTCCTGGTTTTTAATGATCAACATTGTCTACGGAGGTGTGAAGTAGGCCCTCATTATGCTTTTGATTTGCATTTCTCCAGTGACTAATGATGCTAGATTTGCATTTCCCCGGTGGCACATCTTTTTCCTGCGCTTGCTGGCTTTTGTAGATTTCTGTCTTTTAAAAATGTCTCTGTTTTTGCTGGGACCTTGAGAGGGGCAAAATAGATATTTGTATTCAGTCTCTCGCTGTTACCCAGAAAGCATCTTCCCTGGCATTCTGGCATCTGAGGTAACTAGGAAGAATGAGGATGAAGGGTGAGCTGGCACCCCAGGAGAGACTGAGATGGATAGGGCACAGGAAAGAACACCTCGCCAGGCATGGGAGGATGCTGACTCCAGATGCAGCTCTGCCAAGAACCGTGCAGCACCAGGGTTGTAGCTCAGCTGCTAGAGCCCTTGCTCAGCATGCAGGAGGCGACGGCTTCCACTTCTGGCATGTCTGTAATCCCAGTATTCCAGAGACGGAGGCAAACGGACCGGAAGTTCAAGAACACCCTCAACTAAGTATCAAGTTCAAGGCTACCCTGGGTTACAAGGGATCCTTTCTCAAAACAAAACAAACAAACAAACAAACCAGGGGCCAGGGCGGTGGCTCAGTTGGTCACTCAGGCTTGAGAACCTGAGCACTGGGACAAGAGATTCCCTGGGGCTTGCTGAGCTCCAAGTTCATCGAGAGACCTTGTCTCAAAAATAAGGTGGGAAGCAGTTTAAGAAGACACTTTGTCGGGGTTGGGGATTTAGCTCAGCGGTAGAGCGCTTGCCTAGCGAGCGCAAGGCCCTGGGTTCGGTCCGAGCACCGGGGGAAAAAAAAAAAACAAAAAAAACAAGAAGACGCTTTGTCTCCAACTTCTGACTTCCCCATGTGTATGCACAGACAGACAGGCTGACAGACTGACAGACAGGCTGGGTGACTGACACACGCCTCCCCTCACATGCTAAATAACCAAAGAAATAAATGGGAAAATGACGTTCTTAATCAGGCAGGACGGTGTGTGCCCATTGAAAGACTACGGCAGCGCTGGAGAGATAGCTCAATGGTTAAGAGCACTAACTGAGGGGTTGGGGATTTAGCTCAGCGGTAGAGCGCTTGCCTAGCAAGCGCAAGGCCCTGGGTTCGGTCCTAGCTCTGAAAAAAAAAAAAAAAAAAAAAAAAAAAAAGCACTGACTGCTCTTCCAGAGGTCCTGAGTTCAAATCCCAGCAACCACATGGTGACATGGTGGCTCACAAACTGTCTGAATTGAGATCTGATGCCCTCTTCTGGTGTGTCTGAAGACGGCTACAGTGTACTTACATATATCTTTAAAAAAGGAAAAGACTGTATTTAGAAAGACAGACAGACAGACTGTGGCAGGAAGATCACCAATTTGAGGCACGTTCGGGCTGCTCTGGTGTCAAAATAAAGTATAAAACAAAATTGGGCTGAGGATATAGGACAATGGTAGATTGCTTGTCTTGCATTCACCAGACCGCAGGTTTTATCCCCAGTGTGACAAAATAAAATCAAGTAAAGTTACTTATAGTTCTGACATTGTAAAGGTGTATGTGGACCAAGGGCCTTGAACTGTTTCTAGTCTAAGTTATGTATGTACATGCATGTGTGTGAAAATGCTTGCATACATGTATGTAAAATGTATGTGAATGTGTGTGTGGGAATGTTTGCATCTGCGTACACATTTGTGTCTGTGAAACCGTGTATCTGTTTACATACATGCATGTGAAGTGTGCATATAAGAATGTCTCCATATGTGTTTGTTCCTAAGAGTGTATTTGTTGCTGAGCATGCACAAACCTGTGTGCGCACACACATACATGCTAACCGTCGCACTGGCGGGGCCTCCATCTGGACTCCTCTCCTGTGCCCTCCTCACAGTGGAACACTCGGGCCAAGCGGGAGAAGCTGACAGAGCTGATGTTCGAGCAGTACAACATTCCTGCCTTCTTCTTATGCAAGACGGCCGTGCTCACAGCGTATCCTACGACTTGGGCAGTTCTGCTGGGTGGAGGGCTGGGGTGGGGTGTGTGTTGAGCTGGGTGGGGCTGGGCCCATTTCCCTGCAGATCCGTATCTTGGGTGGGATGATTTCTCCTAGCGTCTCACTAGTGCAGAGGGCCCCATAGGCTTGGGGCTGGGGGTTTGCAGATCCATGGCCCTTCCCCATGTCACCTAGTTTATGGGTCAGTCTCAGCAGGCAGAGTTGTGCCACGTAAACATTAGGGACTGGCTGGGTCTGGTCCCCAAGAGGAAGGGACATGTGACAAGTTTCTTCCTAAATGGTCCATTTGGCCATTGTCTTTCTGTCAGAATCGGCGATACACTGAAGTCTATGCTAGGTATGAGAAGGAACTCCAATTCAAGGAGTCCACAGGACACAGGACCACTGCCCCTGAAACACCAGCACTCAAAGGGGTTAAGGAGATGGAGTTGATTTTATTTACATAGAGAGATATATAAATATTATAGATATATTATATATATAGAATTATATAATGAGTATGATGTAGTGGATATCATATATAACGAACATTATATATTAAATGTTAAGGGCTGGAGCAAACGCTTAGCAGTTACGAGTGCTGGCTGCTCTTGGAGAGGAATCAGGTTTGATTCCCAGCACCCATGCGGGACAGTCAGAAGTGAGAGCAACTGTCACACAGATAGGAGGAGCGAGTTTGGATCCTTAGGAATCCATATTCATGCCCAGTGGGCAGGGCCACCTATTTGCAAGTGCAGGCTCGGGAGGCCAGCAATTCATACTAAAGAGCTCTCATTTAATTGAGAGCAGTCTCGTGAATGAAGAAGTTGGAAGAGTGATTAGGGATGAGTCTTGTTATCAACCTTGGGCCTCTGCACACACACACAGACACACACACACAGACACAGACACACACACAAAAATACACACAAACAAATACACTCTCATATACACACACACACAAACTTTCTCACATACATACAAACACTCTCATACACACAGACCAACATACAAATACACACACACTCAAACACACACAAACACACAAATACACACACAAATACACTACACACTCATATACACACATGCAAACACTCTCATACACACACACAAATACACACTCTCATACACACACACACACAAATACACACACACAAACTTTCTCACACACATACACTCTCATACACACACAAGCAAATACACACATACACAGACACACACACTCTCATATATACACAGTCACACACACAAATACATACACACAAATACACACACATTTTCATATACACACACTACTCACATATACACATTCTCACACTCATACACACAAATACTCACACTCTTATATACACACGCTCACACACACACAATACACACTCTCACACACACACACACACACACACACACACACAAAGCCCGAATATATGCAAAAAGGAAAAAAAAATCCAAAGGTTCTGTCTGAAAACTGGGATGAGAATGGCTAAGGCCCGACCCAGGCCCCAACTGCGTCTCTAGCTGCTACTGTTTCTTTGACGGACCCATCCCATGCCAGCTTTGCAAATGGACGCTCCACAGGCCTGGTGCTGGACAGCGGGGCCACCCACACTACAGCCATCCCAGTCCATGATGGCTATGTCCTACAGCAAGGTAGGGCCTTATCAGGGGTCTGGGGTGCCTTGGGGTGCCTGGTCCTGAGACTGCTTCTTCTTCTAGGCATCGTCAAGTCACCCCTGGCCGGCGACTTCATATCCATGCAGTGCCGGGAGCTCTTCCAGGAAATGGCTATTGATATCATCCCTCCTTACATGATTGCTGCCAAGGTAGGACCTGTGGTGTCCCCAGACATGCCCTCAGAGTCCTGGCATTTGCTTTATACCCGTCAGTCCCCAGCCCATGAGATAACGGAGCAAATCTCCCGATGGATAATGGATCCTGGTTCTCATTTTCCAAACATGGGGACAGGCTTCACAACATGGCTGAGAGCAGATGTGTGAGGACCAGATGTGGTGAGGCACATCTGTAATCTAAGCACTTGAGAGGTGTGAGGACGAGGGTCAGGAGTTCAAGGTCAGACTTGGGGACAGTGAGCTGGAGGCCAGCCTGAGCTACACAAGCCATTCTCTTTTAAAACAAACAAACACCCCCAAACACTTCCCGAATGCTAAGTACATGCTCTACGCGCTGAGATCCATCCCCAGGCTCCAGTTCAAGCCCTTCTGACCACATATGGGACAGCCTCTCCCTGTCTTCCCTTCCCTGTCAGGAAAGGGTGACAAGCCACTCTATCTCCTGGGACACAGAACAGAGTCTCAGGGCCAGTCAGCAGCAGAGCTGGCTGAGCGCTGGGGAGGCAGGTGTACCAATGGCTGTGTCCTCACAGGAGCCTGTACGGGAGGGAGCACCCCCAAACTGGAAGAAGAAGGAGAAGCTACCCCAAGTCTCCAAGTCCTGGCATAACTACATGTGTAACGTGAGGCTGTAGTTGAAAAGTTACCCCCACCCTCTTCCCACCCTGCCAGGCCCTGGCCCCTTGCAAAAACCCGGGGAGGGGAAGGGAGGGGAAGGGACCGCTGTGGATGAGTTGGGGCTGGGGGTTGGGGCTCTTGATGGAGACAGAGGACAGCCAGACCTCACCCCTCACTGCTTCTCAGGAGGTGATCCAAGACTTCCAGGCCTCTGTACTGCAGGTGTCTGATTCCCCTTACGATGAACAGTGAGTTGGACTGAGCACTGCCCGGTGGGAAGGAGGGAAGGATTGATCGATTGATTGATTGATCGGCACTGGGAATGCTACAGCTCCTGTAATGTCAGTAGTCAGAAAGGCTGAGGCAGAAGGATGGAGAGTCAGCCTGGCCTACATAGCAGGACCGTCTTTCAAAAAGTGTGTGTGTGTGTGTGTGTGTGTGTGTGTATGTGTGCACGCATGCATGTGTGCATGCATGTGTGCATGCGTGTGCATGTGTGCATGTGTGTGTGTGTGTGTGTACGTGCGTGTAACAACACTGGGAATATAGCTCAGCTTGCCTGTGTATATAAAGCTCTGGGTTCTGTCTTCAGTCTCATATTTATGGGGCCCAGTGATACAAGCCTGAAAATCAGCACTTGAGAGTTGGAGATGAGAGGTTCAAGAGTTCAAGGCCAACTTCTGCTACCTATTGAGTTGGTGGCATACTTGGGCTATACGAGACCCGCCCCCCCCATTTCAAAAAACAAAGATGGGGGCACAGACCTGGGGTTCATGGGGACCTCCAGAGCGCCCCTCCTGGCAACACAGGATCTTGTTCCTTTCTTGGGCAGGGTAGCTGCACAAATGCCCACAGTGCATTATGAAATGCCCAATGGCTACAACACAGACTATGGTGCTGAGAGACTTCGCATCCCTGAGGGCCTGTTTGATCCCTCTAATGTCAAGGTTTGGCTGGATGCTGGGGACTGGCTGGGGTGGGGCTGGCTGGAGTCTTGGATCCAGAGGTGGAGTGGAGGAGTCTGGGAAGGATGATAGGGGTCTGGGGGAAAAGGGAGGCAGAGGCCCCAAGTCCCTATCGCCTCCGTCCACAGGGCCTGTCTGGGAACACCATGCTAGGAGTGGGTCACGTGGTCACCACCAGCATCGGCATGTGCGACATCGACATTCGCCCGGTGAGGCCAGATCCTAAGGCTTGGCAAAGGGACTTCGGGCTAACAGGGAGAAAGAAAAGGGTTCTGTCCTGCAGGCTGACCCTTCCCCCTGCTCTCAGGGTCTCTATGGCAGTGTCATTGTCACTGGCGGCAACACTCTGCTTCAGGGGTTCACAGACAGACTTAATCGGGAGCTTTCCCAGAAGACCCCACCGGTAAGAACCCAAGATACAGGCACTCAGGGCACCCAGATTCCAGTCCCGGCTTAGCTCTTTGAACCTCGAATGCCTCCTGCTTCTCCTAACAGAAATATTCATGCCTCTGTGGCTTCCTCCTGTCTACCAAGCCTTGTCCCTCCCCAGAATCAGATGTCCATTTCCCCCAGCCCCTTCTTTCTTCCCCAGAGCATGCGGCTCAAGCTTATCGCCAGCAACAGCACCATGGAACGCAAGTTCAGCCCCTGGATTGGGGGCTCCATCTTGGCCTCACTGGTGAGAAGGAAGAGGCATGGCACTGGGTATTAGGAGAACAGACTCTGACAGTTGCACATTTTTATTCGACAAGTACCTAGGCATGCCTGTAGTCCCGGCATGAGAGAGGCTGAGGCATGAGATCTCGAGTTCAAGGCTCCCCAGAGAACGAACTGAGCTGTCACTCCACAGGCACCTTCCCCTTTGTTGTTTGAGACAGGGTCTCTCACTGTCCTGGACGTCACAGAGTCACCTGGTCATTCTGCAAACTCCAATCCTCCTGTCTCAGCATCCCTCCCACTGGGCTGTTTTACATGGGTTCTGGAGACTGAACTAAGGTCCTAAAGCAAGCACTTTACTGACTGAGACATAACCCCAGCCCTTCAAAAACAGTGTTGGGGGCAAGTGTAGGCAATGGGTGCTCTCCGAGACTGGGCCCTCCCTCAGGAGAAAGGTTGGTGAGGGTGCGGTGACGGTAAGGCAGCCATGGTCACTGATGAGTAGAGGGGACATCCTGGAATTTGAGATAGAAGAGTCCAATGAGTGGTCCAATGGGTGTGTCATGATTCTTCCTGTGCCATGACCTGGGATCAAGGGGATTGTGCAGAGGAGGCTAAAATGGAGACTGTGAGCCCCAGGGACGAGCTTATCTCTCCAGTGCTGGGGTCCAAAGTGCATACCATCATGCCCAGAGTTTTGATGTGGATTTGGGGGGGAGAATCCATGTTCTCAGCTACAGAGTTCATGGCCAACCTGTGTTACATGAGAGCCTGGTGAGAGAGAGAGAAGCTGGGGAAGGAAACAGAAGGGGAACAGAAGGAAAAGGGAAGAGGGAGGGAGGGAAGAAGGTAGGGAGAGGAAGGGGAGGGGGGGAGAGGAGAGGAGGGGAGGGGAAATGGAAGGGGAGGAGAGGAAGGGGGGAGAGGAGAGGAGAAGATGGGGAAGGAGAGAATGGAAGGGGGGGGGAGGAGGGGAGAGGACGGAGAGAGGAGAAGATGGGGAAGGAGAGAATGGAGGGGAGGGGAGGAGGGGGAGAGGAGGGGGAGGGGAAAATGGAAGGGGAGGAGAGGGAAGGGGAGGGGGGAGAGGAGAGGAGAAGATGGGGAAGGAGAGAATGGAAGGGGAGGGGAGGAGGGGGGGGAGGGGAGGGGAAAATGGAAGGGGAGGAGAGGAAGGGGAGGGGAGGGAGAGGAGAGGAGAAGATGGGGAAGGAGAGAATGGAGGGGAGGAGCGGGAGAGGAGGGGGGAGGGGAAAATGGAAGGGGAGGAGAGAAGGGGAGGGGAAGAGAAGGGAGGGCAGGAGCTAAAGGAGAACAGGCTGGGCAAAGCCTTCAGGGAGCTGCTGATCTCAGTTATGGGATCATAGGGAATTTAAAGTCAAGGGTATTCAGGAGGAAGTAACCAAGACACAGCTGGGTATCTGAGTCTGGAACAGGAGACTGGAGAGTGGCAGGGACAAATGAGGTCACCCAGGAAGGCTGCTCTGGGAGCCAGAGACGCCAACCTTCACATGGAGGCCGAGCAGCCATCCATGAAAAGAGACAGCGTGGAACAGCCCGGGCAGGACTCCTCAAGAGCTGCGGGGGTGGGCAGCAGTGAGGCGGTAATGTCGAACGAACGGTAATGGTGGAGCTGGCTGTGGTCAGAGGTATAATCCCAGCCACTCTGGATGTGGGGGCAGGAAGATTGCAAGGTCAAGGTCAGCTTGGGCCACCTGGTGAGACCCTTTGTCAAAGTAAAAGGCAAATAAATACAAGGGTCAAGAAGATGGCTCAGTGGGTAAAGAAGCACTTGCTGCACAAGGCATGAGGCTCTGAGTTCGGATCCCCAGAACCCACATAAAACTTGTAAAGAGAACATGTGTCTAAAAATCTCAGCGCTCATCACAAAACGGGAGGAGATAGACGCTCCAGCTAGTCTCTATACAGAGTGGCAAACCTGTATGGTTTGGTAAATCCTGCCCTTTGTCCTCCGTATGTACATGTTAGTTCAATTCTCCCATGCAAACACAGGCACAAATACACACGCATGCACAAAACACTTTTAATCCCTAAGTAAGGGGCTGAGGGTGTGGCTCAATGGTAGAGCATCTGTCTAGAATCCCCCAATGAGGGGCTAGGAAGGCAGCTCTGTATTAGAGCAGCCTAAAATCTCCCGGGTGAGATTTTACGGGCGAGATTTTACAGGCGAGAAATGTGTGAAGGCAAGGAGGAAAAAGGGGTGTGGTGGTGTAGAGAAGTGTGGGGTGACACCTGACAGCTGATGTTGCCCTTCTCTCAGGGCACGTTCCAGCAGATGTGGATCTCCAAGCAGGAATATGAGGAGGGAGGGAAGCAGTGCGTGGAGCGGAAGTGCCCCTGAAGTTGCCTCCTCCCCCAAATGCTCGCCCACCCCATCCACAGCGTTGTAGGGAACCGCCAGAGGGGCGTTCTACCAGCCAGAAATCCAAAAGCGCTGAGCCCTCTGTCATATCCCACTGCCCTCTTCTCTCTTACCCACATCTTCTTAGACTGTGACGATCCTGAGTTGAAAGAAGTAAAAAAAGAAAAAAAAAAACTTTTATGAAAATAAAGTGTTTTGACTTCCATGGGGGTGGGGAATGGGGCGCGGGGGTCTGGTGAGATGCCAGAGAGAGTCACACCTACATTCATGCTACTCTGGAGCACGAATTTCTTAGGTTTTAGTGGGGTCACGACTCTGGAAGGAACAGGAAGGGAAGAGTCTGGTTTGAGCCGGTTGTTGGTTCAGGGCTGCTCCAGAAAAGGCCGTGCGGGGGCGGAGCCGTGGGAGGGCGGGGCCAGGGCGTGCTCTAGTGGGTGTGGCCTCAGCAGGGCTTTGAGTCTTCTGGGAGCATGGTCCAAGAAATCCAGAGACCTGTTGCTGAGTTGAACTTGGCTGCTGTGTCTTCCCACTCAGGACTCGGCTTTGACAGGCACGAGGCAGGGACTGGGGTGAGCCCCTACCTCTCAGATCTTTCTGGACCTGGGTAGGACCTGCAGTTTCCCAGGGGAGACCCGGACCAGGAGTAGGGTGAGGCGGACCCTGACCTTTCCCATCTACAGCTGCAGGTCCTGGGATCTTCAGCGCGGCTTGGATTTGAAACTGGAGGGTAAAACTGCAGTTATGGCCTTTCATCAAAATTTTAGAGTTGTAGACCCCAAAAGAGAAAGAAACAATTAAGTCCTGTAATGACCCAAGGGGTGCTAGGAGGACTGTAGTTTGGCCAAGACTTTTTCTGCCTCCCCTAATGGCGAGGTGGAAACCCACAGTTTGCTGACTCCAGGACCCACTCGTAGATTCCTTTTGACCCCTTTACCTCAATCGTAACACTTCCTCCCCAGATACCGAGCAGATTCTAGACAGACAACTCTGTGATCAGATTAAATACCAAGTGACCCCACTAAGATGCCGCTGATTTGGAATCGACTTGAGGCAGGGGTCGGGGCAGGCTGTGTGTTGGGGAAACCTAGCAACCAGATACAAGAGGTGGGAAGGGACAGACAATTTAGAAAGAAGCTTCCAAGTGGGTTGGGGATTTTCCCCCAAGGACACGAAGAGAGAGAGAGAGAGTGGAATCAGGGAAAAGGAGGGACTTACCCACATCTCCCTTTCCCCCTCACGTTAAGCCCCCATCCCCCAACCTGTGTCGGGAACTAAAGTGGCCAAAGTCTGCCCTGAGGTTAAAAAGAATTGATTGTTTTGCAGTCAGCCCGCAACAGTGGGGTTTGTGGAATGATTGGTAGAAGGCACTGCCCCTTGCTGTCTGGCATGAACTAGGGAGAATGTCTAGAAGGCTGGACTGAGGCCAGACTGTGCCCCCACCCTTAAGGGGGATGAGAAACGGCCTAGGTTCAGGCTGCCTGACAGGGCTGATAAGGGGCCCTCTGGGGCTCCCGCAAACGGTTTATCGCTTTGGTGGGGACTACTTGCAGGGTTCAGGAGGGGGCACAAGCATGGAACAACGTTGGGGTCTACTTCGGAGAGTGGTAAGATCAATGGGGGAGGGTGGAGTTGTGGTTACACACATTCGGTTTTCCTTCGTGTCCCTCAGGCCCTCCCTAATGCATAAGGTTGACCCCACCCGTCCCCCTTGGGACCCTCGGTGGTGGGTCCCTCCTCTCCAGCCTCCAGAGCTCCCTCCCTCCCTCCCTCCCGGCTGAAGTCGGTGACATCATTCTTGCCTAACCCTCTGCCAACCCTTAGGCCCCCTCCCCTAATCTTATGCCTACTTCCCCCCTCCACTCAGCAACAGTGGTCCCCAAGACCCTCTCAGACCATCTACAGACGTGTGGAAGGCCCTCAACTAGAGAACCTAGAGGAGGAAGATAGGGAGGAAGGGGAGGAGCTTCCTGCCCAGTTCTGCCCCATGGAACTCAAAGGCCCTGAGCGCTTAGGCTCCTGTCCTGGGAGGTCCATTCCCATCCCCTGGGCTGCAGCAGGTCGAAAGGCTGCTCCCTATCTGGTCCTGACCACCCTGCTAATCTTCACTGGGGGTGAGTCTTCCCTCCCTCCTCCTGGGCTGGGGGCATTTCTGGGGTCTAGTAGAAGAGTGCACAAGAAAACCCCATCTTCCCACCTGCCAGCCTTCCTCCTGGGCTACGTGGCCTTTCGAGGGTCCTGCCAGGCATGTGGGGACTCTGTGTTGGTGGTTGGTGAAGATGTCAACTCTGAGGACTCCAGCCGGGGCACGTTGTACTGGAGTGACCTCCAGGACATGTTTCTCCGGTTCCTTGGGGAGGGGCGCATGGAGGACACCATCAGGTAAGGACACAGCCTGGATCCTGCGTGGTCCAGTGTCAACTCCGTTCTCATGCTACCCAAAGTCCTTTCTCGGACCTTCCTCTCTGGTCTCCCTGCTCAGAGGTCCTTGGAAACATGGCAGACACCAGGAGCTCAGTATCCAAGGACCTGAGACTTCGAGGATGGTTTATTTAGGGGATAGAAAGCTGGGTGGATGAAGACGACGACACGGGACCAGGGCATGGTGGCTTGGGTCTTTAATCCCAGCACTCAGGAGGTAGATGCAGGAGGATTGGGGAGCGAGGTCATCCTCGACTACGTAATGAATTGGAGGTTAGCCTAGGATGTATGGGTCCCCATCTCAAAAGCATAATTTGTGACGTTAAATGACATTTTAATTTTATGTAATGAACAGGTAATGAAGAATGGGTGTGAGGAAAATGTTAATATTTTCCAGCATGTACTGAGATGACCACATGATTTTTTTTTCCTCTTTGGGTTTTCTTTTTTTACAGATTTTTTTTAGTATTTATTGGAATGTGGTGCGTGGGTGGCGCTGAGCATGTGCGGTGGTCAGAGGAAAGCTTGCAGTGTGGTTGGTTCTCTCCTTCGACCGTGTGGACCCCTGGGATTGAACCCAGGCCCTCAGTCTTAACAACAAGCATCCCACCGGCCCCTCTAAAATGCTTGTAGTTCTGGGGTTTGAACCTAGGGCCTTGTGTGCTAGTACTCTACTGATCGATGAGCTACATCTCGAGCCCTTTGACTGTTTCGTTTGGTTTAATTTGTTTTGGTTTTACCTTTGTTTTTTGAGATGAGGTCTTGTGATGTAGCCCAGGTTAGCCCTCAAGCTTGAAGTCCTCTTGACTGAGACAAGGTCCTATGATGTAGCCCAGGCTGGCCTCAGACTTGAGGTCCTCTTGCTTCTGCCTCCCAAGTGCTAGGATTATAGGTGTATACCTGGGTTTTCCTCCTCTTCCTCTTCTTCCTCCTCTTCCTCCTCCTCCTCCTCCTCCTCTTCTTCTTCCTCTGCACTTAGGATTGGAGCTATTGCAGTCTTTAATGTTTGTTTAGTGATTTGAATCATAGTGTATCTTTTAATACACTGCTGGGAGCTCGATCAAAATAGATGGCTTTATATTGCTAAAAGACCTCCAATCTGGGCTGGAGAGATGGCTCAGCGGTTAAGAGCACCCAACTACTCTTCCAGAGGTCCTGAGTTCAATTCCCAGCAACCACATGGTGGCTCACAACCATCTGTAAAGAGATCCAATGCCCTCTTCTGGTATCTGAAGACAGCTACAGTGTGCTTATATATAATAAATGAATACATCTTTAAAAAAAAAAAAAAGACCTCCAATCTGAGGCTGGGGCTATAGCTGGGGAGACAGAGAACTCACCTCACATGATCCCCCACATGGCATGAGGTAAGTGTGGTGGCTTATGTCCATGATCCCAGCATCTGGGAAGTGGGAGCAGGAGGATCAGGCCATCCATGACTGCACAGTGTCTTCCAGGGCAAGTGAGACCTTGTCTGCCCCTCCGCCCCAAACCTATGAAAGCCAGGAAATGGGTAGAACCACACAGCTGACTTTTCCTAAATTCACATCCTCTACAGCACAGTAAGGAATTTTAGAAAGGCAATGCGTTGAAAGCTCAGGAAATGTGGGCCACTGTATACGTTTCAGCCCAAGAAAGACAGACAGACCTGCGAATACAGGGAGGACAAAGTGGGGAAAGCCAGAACCTCAAAAGGTCTAGTCGGAAAGTGGGACTCAGAGCTAGCGAGATGGCTCAGTGGGTAAAGGGGATTGCTGCTAAGCTTGACAACCTGAGTTCAATCCCCAGGATCAAATTCCAGGGTGGGAGGAAAGAACCTGGTTCTAATTTGTCCTGTCACCTCCGCATGCTCAAAGTGCCATTTTTGGCATGTGTGAACATATAGATCAGAATACACACACACACACACACACACACACACACACACACACACACTAAATATAAATAAAATAAAGTAAGGTAGGATTCAGAACATTGAAGGACGTGCAGATAAACTTTCTCCTGTCAGCCTTGGTCTTACTGTAGGACTTAATACTTTGGCTGGGCCTAGTGGCAGAGGCCTGTAATCCTAGTTCTTTGGGAAGCTAAAGCAGAGTTGTTCTGTGCCTGTTCCTACCTGGATTTCAAGTGAGTTTGTGGCTAGCCTTGGCAATGCAGCATAGCCTGGTCTTAAAAATAGGACAGAAGAAAAAAAAGTTGGTTTGGGGTACAGTGATTTCCTAGAATTGGGCAGAAGAGAAGGAGGGAGGGAGGGAGGAGAGGAGTTAAAGAGCCAGGGGCTTCTCCACTCCAAGACTGGAGGTCAGGAAACCTAAGTCCCATGGGAGATGTGGCCACCGGAGAAAGGCCAGGTCTGGGCCAAGGCCATACTTCTGTGACAAATGGGGGACAGATTGTTTCCCCTGCAAAGGTAACAGCCCACAAAAGGGCAGTGCATAGCCGAGGTGAGAAGGCTAGTTTAGGTGACAGACTCTTGCTAGGCCATGACAATGCAAGCAGACCAGGTGAACTCCTGTCCAGAAGCACAATCCTCCAGCCTCCACCTCCCAAGGTCTTTCACCTGAATTTGAGGCTAGCCTCCTATACACGAGATGCCGTTCCAGGCCTGCGTTTACCATCTCGGTCTTTTCGTTTGACCACTTGTGCGGGGATGTAGGAGTCCCTTTCCTGGCCTCTAGTTTGATCTCTCTGCTCAGGCTGACCAGCCTCCGGGAACGCGTGGCGGGCTCAGCCAAGATGGCTACCCTGGTCCAAGACATCCTCGATAAGCTCTCGCGCCAGAAGCTGGACCACGTGTGGACTGACACGCACTATGTGGGACTTCAGTTCCCGGACCCGTAAGTCTGGGGATGCGACAAGGGGTCATACTATGCATGGGGTTGCACAGCCAGGAGTGCTCACCTTCAGCCATCCTCAGGGCTCACCCTAACACCCTGCACTGGGTGGATGCAGACGGGAGCGTCCAAGAGCAGCTACCGCTGGAGGATCCGGAAGTCTACTGTCCCTACAGCGCCACGGGCAACGCCACGGTGAGGTTCCCGGGATGGGGAGCCCATCACGACCTCATTGGGTAGCCCAGTTGGAATACTGGCAGCGAGGCCTCACCAATCTCCGCGTTCCCAGGGCAAGCTTGTGTACGCCCACTACGGGCGGCGGGAGGACCTGCAGGACCTGAAAGCCAAGGACGTGGAGCTGGCCGGCAGCCTCCTGCTAGTGCGTGCTGGGATTACTAGCTTCGCCCAGAAGGTGAGGGTCCCAAATAGAACAGGGTGTGAAGTGCGTTGCAAGTGGTCTGGGAAACAGGCGTGCCTCATGGGAAGGATCTAGGAGGCTGTCACCCGGAGAGAGAGAGAGAGAAAAAAAATCAGGCACATTTTAAGAAACTATTGGCAGCCCGGCTTTTATTCCCAGCATTCAGGAGGCAGAGGCAGGCAGGTCTCTTGAGTTCCAGACCTGCCCGGTCTAGAGAACTAGTTCCAGGACAACCAGGACTACACAGAAGAACCCTAGCTCAAAATGAAACGAAGGAAGGAAGGAGGGAGGAAGGGAGGGAGGGAGAAAAGAAAAGAAGGAAGGAAGGAAGAAAGAAAGAAAGAAAGAAAGAAAGGGAGGAAGGGAATAGCGGAATACTAACATGATATAAATTGTAACCCCAGCTACTTAGGAAGCTGAGAGGCAGGAGGATTGTAAATTCAAGACCTCCGTGGGCTACACAACAAGACCATTCTCTCTCTCTTTTTTAATTAAATAATAAATTTTATTTTCATTTAATTAAATGAGAGATGGCTCAGTTGTTAAGAGCACCAACTGCTATTCCATAGGTTCTAAGTTCAATTCCCAGCAACTGCATGACATCTTTGTAATGGGACCCAGTGTCCCTCTTCTGTTGTGTTTGAAGACAGCTGCAGTCCGAAGATGAGCTTCAGTGTACTCACATACCTAAAATAAATGAAGAAATAAATCTTTTAAAAATTTAAATACTAAAGCAAGAGCGGACAGCGGGCTCAGGTCTGTCTCCTCAGTGCACCTGATAGGAAAGGCAGGAGGATTAAGATTCTGTCATTTTCTGACACATTAAGAATTTGAAGCTACCTGGATTACAGGAGAGGCCATCTTAGAAACCGAACTACAGGGACAGGGAGATAGCTCAGTGGATAAAGGCACTTACTACCAAGCTTGAGTTCAACCTCTGGGACCTGTGAATCCCGGAAGAGAACCTGTTCCCTCAAGCTGTCCCCGGACACGCAGATAAATAATACACCTACGTTTTTTCTAAATAAAATAACATGGGCTTGTGATGGGGCACAGTTGGTGAATGCCTGCCTAGCATGCGCAGAACCTTGGGTTTGACTTCCCATAACTGAAAACCTGTGTACCACATGTGTGTATGATGCTCGTGGAGGCCAGAGGGCACGTCAGAGCCCCTGCAACTGGAGCTACAGATGTGAGCTGCCATTTAGGTGCTGGGAATGACACCCAGGACCTCTGGAAGAGCAGCCAGTGCTCTTAACCACTGAGCCATCTCTCCAGCCCTGGGCAGAGAGGTTTTGCAGTGCTCCAGAGGCACCAAGGGAGAGCTGCGACATTTAAGTGCCAGGTGGTATCCACTACACCCGGTGGGCCCTTAAGGATGACAGCTGCACGTGAACAGAGCCTTCGTTTTGAAACCTTTTCTTACTTGTCTATCCTCCCTCAGGTAGCCATTGCCCAGGACTTTGGGGCCCACGGAGTGCTGATATACCCTGACCCAGCGGACTTCTCCCAAGACCCCCACAAGCCAGGCCTGTCTAGTCACAGGGCTGTGTATGGACATGTGAGTCTTGGGGGGAAGCCAGAGCTCCCTTCTTGGAGCCCAGGAATACACAAATGGGGCTTGTTCAGCCCACAGTTTCAGAGTGGGTACCCCTTCCTCTTTAGGTGCACCTGGGAACTGGGGACCCTTACACGCCTGGCTTCCCGTCCTTCAATCAAACCCAGTTCCCTCCAGTAGAATCATCGGGGCTTCCCAACATCCCTGCCCAGCCCATCAGTGCCGACGTTGCTGATCGCTTGCTCAGGTAAGAGGGCGGGGGAGACGGGATACGGGGAGCAGAGGCAGGGAGTAGGGGGTAGGAGCTGGAGTTAGCTGCAGGGTTCCTTCGGTGACTAAGAAGGTGACCTGAGCCTGGGGAGATAGTCCTGTCAGTAAAGCGCTGGCTGTTCAAGCATGAAGACCTGATTTACATCCCCAGAAGCCATGTTAAAAACAAAGGCAACCTAAGTGCATGCGTGTAATTCCAGCCCTGGAGAGGAAGAGACAGATGGATTCCCTGAAGCTTGGGCATCCAGCTTAGCTAAATTAGCGAGCTCCAGGCCAAGTGCAGATCCTGTCAAACAAAAACCAAGGTGTCCTAGCCAGATGCCTCAGTGAGTAAAGGCACGTGCCACCAAGCCTGAATGAAGGTTGTCCCTAAGTCTCACATACTCAAGAGAGGACATACTCCCACGGAGTCATCCTCTGACCCCCACACATGCACACTCACACACAAAAAGTAAAATGTATTATAAACTTTTTAAAAAAAGTGATTCGCACCTGAGGTCAAGATGCAAGGTTGACTGTTGGCCTCTATGCACACGTGCGCGCGCACACACACACACACACACACACACACACACACACACACACACACATACACACACACATGCACATGTGCACACACGTGCACACACATGCACACACACACACTCCTATACACATGTACATGTGTATACATGCAAAAGAAAGAGGTGACCTTCTAGGTGGGCACACCTACTAGGCCCCACCATCTGGTACATCCACAGATGCTGAGGACCTTTACAAAGGACACAGCTTATACCACGGTCCGTGGCAGCCCCAGGCTGCACTGTCCTACTGAGCAGGGTACAGAGGCAAAGATCTAGAGCCAAAGTTAGAAAAGGAGGAAGAATGAAGCAGGGTTTTTTCTGCCCCGTTTCTTTCCAGGAAACTCACAGGTCCCGTGGCTCCTCAGGAATGGAAGGGTCGCCTCTCAGACTCTCCGTATCGCCTGGGACCTGGGCCAGGCTTACGCCTTGTGGTCAACAACCACAGAACCTCTACTCCCATCAGTAACATCTTTGCGTGCATCGAGGGCTTCGCAGAGCCAGGTGTGTCTGCCCAGCATCTCCCATGGCTTAGGAGAGACTCTGGTCCTGACGCCGACCAATGAGGACTGATGCAGGAGGCCCTGGAGAAGGGCCGGGAGTGGTGTCCAGGGATTGGAGGCTGATGAGGGGTGGCAGTGCGGAGCTCTCCAAATGGGCAGTATTGCTCAGTAGTGAGTCCTTTGTGCGTTGTGAGCAAGCATATGTTGGATGATGTTATATTAGAGATCTAAGCATCAGACAAAGGCCAGGTTGGGGGAGTGACGCTGGTGGTGAGGAATCGAAGGTTGCTGAGCGGATTTGGTGGGCGGGGCAGACCTGCAGACCTGGGAAACCCTTGAATGGCCAGGTGTCAAGGGAGAAACAGAGACCTGGGGTGACACACAGAGGGGGATGCTGGAAGTGAGAGGAGGGGCGCAGAAGAGCTGGAAAAAGAACAGCAGGTTAAAGGAGAGAGAAGAGCAGGTTAAAGATGATGTAGAACATGCCTGACCAGAATGGAGCCCGGAACGTCCATAGGGTTGAGCCAGGCATAGTAGCTCACATCTGTCATCCCAGCATTCAAGCATCTGAAGCAGGAGATTATAAGTTCAAGGCTAGCCTAGGCTACATAGCCTGGGCCCCAAGACCCTATATGAAGCAGAGGTAAAGGGGACCAGGGATGGTGGCACAAACTCAGAAATTCAAGGCCAGTGTGGAACACAAAGCAAAACGAAATAAAATATAAATAAATCAAAACAAATCCCAAAACCCTCTAGCAAGCAGAATGTCCCCAGTGGTAGCATGTTTGCCTAGCATGGAAAACACTGGGTTTGATCCCAGCACCCGACATGGTGACACATGCCTACCCTGGAACTTGAGAGGAAGTGGAGGTAGGAAAATCAGGAGTCGTAGGCCAGCCTTGGTTACATGAAATCCTGTCTCCAGAAGAATGCGGGGTGTTTGACAGTGTGTGTTTGAATCCCCAAATGCCTATTAATGGATCCGGCCATGTGGGCAGAGCCGAGAGAGCTAGGCATGGTCCCTCGATACAGCCGAGATTACAGAGCTACGGTTGTAGAGAGGGGAAGAGCTGTGGCAAGGAAGCCGACTGGGGACGTTGGAGAGGAAGGACTGGGGGCACCCACCCTCCAAAGCTGCATGGAGGGGTCCTGGACAGTTTAAGATGTGGGCTCTACACATATCTTCCTTCAGATCACTATGTCGTTATCGGGGCCCAGAGGGATGCCTGGGGCCCAGGAGCAGCCAAGTCTGCAGTGGGGACTGCCATCCTCCTGGAGCTGGTTCGGACCTTTTCCTCCATGGTCAGCAGTGGTAAGCTCAGAGCCAAGACCTGTGTGAGCTGGGGCTGTGTCCCGGGCTAGGACTAGGTCAAAGGTAGCTGGCAGCGTAGACTGGAGAGAGGCCAATTGGATCTGAGTCCTGATTGGAGTGTCCAGTTCTAGGCAAGTCACTTCATCGATACAGTATTTCCTCATCAATGTGTTAGCCCGGGGCAGACGAGATGCCTCAATGGGTTAGGACACTTGCTACCAAGTCCGATGACCTGAGTTTGATCCTCAGAAGCCACGTGGTAGAAGGAGAGAATTTCCCAAAAATGGTCCCCTGATTTCCACATATAGGCCACCATATGCATGCACGCATACACACAAAAATATTTTTAATTTTGGGCAGGCATGCCCTATAATACCAGCCTCCAGGAGCGGAAGGCAGGAAAAAAAATGAACATTTCAAGGTTATGCTTAACTATATAACAAGCTCTAGGCTAGCCTAGGCTACGTGAGTCTCTGCTTCATTAAAAAAAAAAAAAACACAAAAAAAAAAAAAAGAACTCCCCTGACTCCCGCCACCAAAGCCAGGCATGGTGGCACATGCTTTTAATCCCAGTACTCTGTAAGCAGAGGCAGCCGGTCTCTTGACCTTGAGGCCAGCCTGATCTATGAAATGAGACCCTGTCACAAACAGAAAGCAAAACTTAATTTAATAAAAAAAAAAATGATACTGGGCAGGGGTGGTGCATGCCTTTAATCCCAACACTTGGGAGGCAGAGGCAAGCAGATGTCTGAATTCAAGGTCTACACCGAGTGCTAGGACAGCCAGGGCTACACAGAGAAATAAAAAAAATTGAAAAAAAAAATGAGCATGTGCTGCACAGATGTAGTCTTGGCACCCCAGAAGGGAAAGCAGGAGGATCAGAAGTTCAGGGTCATCTTTGACTACATAAGGGAACCCACGCCCTCAAAAAGAACCTGGCCAGGCATCAGGGCACACATCTGTCATCCCAGCGCTCAAAGGGAGAGGCAGAGGGATTGCTGTAACTTCAAGAGCTGGCTGGGCTCCCACAGCAAGTATCTAGTCAGTCAGGGCTACGTAGCAAGACCCTGTTTCAAAACAAGAGGAGGTGCACATACAGCTGAGTGGTGGCGAACTCGCGAGAGTGATCTCCAGTCCTGCAAACCACGGAAGGGAGGAGGGAAGATGAGGTCAGGGCCAGGCTGAGGGGGTGAGAGCACAAGGGGGAGGGGACTAACTGGAACAGAATAATGGGCCACATGTGTGAGGAGGCCATAGCAAAGCCCATTTGTATGCTGACTTCTGACATTAACTAGGCGACATGGTGGCCCACGCCTGTCGTTACAGCCCTTGGAGGTGAAAGCAGGTCATCTTTTTGTTTTGTCTTGTTTTCGAGATAGGGTTTCTCTGTGTACCTCTGGCTGTCCTGGAACTCGTTCTGTAGACCAGGCTGGCCTTGAACTCACAGAGATCAGCCTGCCTCTGCCTCCTGAGTGCTAGGATTAAAGATGTACGCCACTACTGACCAGTTGTAGGTCATCTTTTACCGTTTAAGGGGGTTTGAGGCTAGCCTGGGCTACACGTGACCGTGTCTTAAAACAACAATAAGGGCAGCGGGATCAGGCAGGAGCAGGGGTTGAAGCCCCAGAACCCACATGGTGGTAGCAGATTGTCCTGCAGGTTGTCCTCTGATCTCTGCGTCCCCCCACTGTGGCAGGTGGGTGCCCATACGCATACAAATAAAATTTAAAAACTAAAAACTAAACAGAGACGTGGCGTTCATGGCCTGAGTGACAATTAAAGATTTATTTATTTATTACATATAAGTACACTGTCACTGTCTTCTGACACACCAGAAGAGGTCATTGGATCCCATTACAGATGGTTGTGAGCCACCATGTGGTTGCCGGGATTTGAACTCAGGACCTCTGGAAGAGCAGTCGGTGCTCTTAACCACTGAGCCATCTCTCCAGCCCCTGAGTGACAATTAAGCAAGAAACGGCATCGTTTAGAACCCACTCCAGTGTATCATTATTGAGTCAGGGAGGATCCAAGGTGGGGCGACTTGGGATGCTGGGTTCCTACAGAGAGTGGACCCCCTCTGGAGACCTGGACGGAGAAGGCTGAAGGGGGGATCTTGACCCTCCATTTCATCGCTCTGCCCATAGGGTTTAGACCTCGAAGAAGTCTTTTGTTCATCAGCTGGGACGGAGGTGACTTTGGCAGCGTGGGAGCCACGGAGTGGTTGGAGGTGATCTGGGGTTCTGGGTATGTAGCCAGGTAATGGGGAGGGGCGGAGGGGGCAACCTTCCTCTCCATACGTTTCCCCGACCCCACAGGGCTACCTCAGCGTGCTACACCTCAAAGCTGTCGTGTATGTGAGCCTGGACAACTCCGTGTTGGGTGAGCTAGGGTCAAGCTACCTCCTGGCCCTCTCAGGCGAGGTCTATGCAAAGGAATCTATCCCTGAGCCCAGCATTCCTCCCCTTCCTTCTCTTCAGGAGACGGCAAATTCCATGCTAAGACCAGCCCCCTTCTCGTCAGCCTCATTGAGAATATCCTGAAGCAGGCAAGAGGGGCCCGGGGCTGGGGGTGAGAGGATCTCGCGGGACTGCAGCGCAAAGGGGGAAAAGGCTCATGTGTACGCTCATCCAGGTGGATTCCCCTAACCACAGTGGACAGACACTCTACGATCAAGTGGCATCCACCCACCCAAGCTGGGATGCTGAAGTGTAAGTGGAAATGAAGACCGCGGGGTGGAGGCTCAGGAGAAACTGAGTCCTCAGAGGCCTCCAATCTGCCTGTCCTCAGGATCCAGCCCCTGCCCATGGACAGCAGCGCATATTCTTTCACAGCTTTTGCGGGCGTCCCAGCTGTGGAGTTCTCCTTCGTAGAGGTGAGACTCCCCGGCCCTTGCCCCAGGACATCAGACCCTCATCCTGCCAGCACCACGTTCCTGCGCCCAGCCCCTCCATGTCCCTGCAGGACGATCGGGTGTACCCATTCCTGCACACGAAGGAGGACACGTATGAGAATCTGCACAAGATGCTGCGAGGTCGCCTGCCCGCCGTGGTCCTAGCAGTGGCTCAGCTCGCTGGTCAGCTCCTCATCCGACTGAGCCACGATCACCTACTGCCGCTGGACTTCGGCCGCTACGGAGACGTAGTCCTCAGGCACATCGGCAACCTTAATGAGTTCTCTGGGGACCTCAAGGTCCAAGATGCCAGTCGCGCTCCCAGCCTGCAGGGGCGCTTCATCACTATGGGTGTCTGTCTGGCTTCTCCTCTCCCCAGCCCTGAGATCTAGGTCCTGCCCTCCAATCGGGCCCCTTTTAGTTAGTTGTACCTCCAGACACCTAATCCTCAAGGATTCATCCAGTTCGACCCCACATCCCTGGGATCTGCCCTCCCTATCCTCATAGGCCTGGTGACCTCCGTTTCCCTTTCCCTTTCTCTTTAGTGCTTTGACCCCACCCGTATCGGTGCTGGCACCAATCTGTCAATCTTAGACTGTTCCTCGCCCACAGGCGCGCGGGCTGACCCTGCAGTGGGTGTACTCTGCAAGGGGGGACTATATCCGGGCGGCGGAGAAGCTGCGGAAGGAGATTTACAGCTCGGAGCAGAGCGATGAGCGTCTGATGCGCATGTACAACGTGCGCATCATGAGGGTGAGACCCCGCCCCCGCCCGCCCCCTTCTGGCCTGGTGGTCCCTTTTCCCAGGACCTGGCATTTGTAAAGCATTCCGCTCGCTCCCTACGCTTTCCCTCCTTTGCTCTGTCCCTGTGTTCTGAGGGTACAATACCGGATATACAGGGTTCATAAACCAGCCAGGCTAGAAAACCTGACCTGTCACTTTCACAGACTCCGCCAGGGAATGAAATGAATAATAAGGGCCTGAGTCTGTTGTCTGCTGTTTAACTTGCAAAGCCTAAAATATTTACTCCATGGCTTTTCGCAGAGAAAATGTTCTGGACAACTGCTTTAAACTGTGTGGCTTGGGTCTTGGACAGGCAAAACACAGGTTGATGCAAGGAAAAGAGGTCATTTCAGGGTGGAGGGTAAGGCAGGGAAATGGACCTGGCCTTTCTCAGGAGCTGTGTGTGGATCATCAAAGCCAGAACAGAGATCCTGTGGAGGACTGGTCAGAAACCAGTTTGGGGGAGCCTTTAATTGAAGAAAATTGGGATTTTGTGTGCTTGGGGGTTGGGGCTGGGATAAAATCAGAATATTGTGCATGTTAAACAAGTACCTTACCACTGAGCCCCCTCTGTCCCCCCAACCCGCAGCCCCTCACTGGGGGATTCTAGGCAGGGCTCTATCACTGAGCCACGCCCCCAGCCCCTCACTGGGGGATTCTAGGCAGGGGTTCTACCACTGAGCCACACCCCCAGCCCCTCACTGGGGAATTCTAGGCAGGGGCTCTACCACTGAGCCACTCCTCCAACCCACCTTTCATTCACATTTTGAGAGAAAGTCTTGCTAGGTTGCCCAGAATAGCCTTGAACTCACTTTGTAGTCTAGGTTGACCTTGACCTTTTGAATTTCCTCCTGTCTCATCTCTCCAAGTAACTGGTATTACAGGCCAGGCTCAGGAGTTTGGATTGTGAGTGTGTGGGCATCATGAAAATTTCTTCTAAGGAGGTGAGGTGGCAGAAGAGAATGTGTAGAAAGGATTCTGGAGAGCATACCAATGGCCTGAAGAGGATACAGACTTCTGTGGTGCTGGATATCAACTGCAAGTGTCAACAAATGCCTGTAGGGGATACCGGGATAGATGGTAGTCGAAAATGCACCACTCCCTAAAACGGGAGTAGGAAAAGTGCACAGGCAGGATGCAGAAAGAGGAGTTCGACAGTGATAATAGCAGCGGACTTTTGCAGAGAGCTACCAGGGGCCAACGACTTCACTTCATTTTGTTCAACAGCAGGACCTCCTGCAGTGCTGTGAGGTCGGCAGTGGTGTAGGCTCAGTATCACACAGGAAGTAAGTGATGGAACCAAAATTAAAGATGAGGGACTCTGCCCCCATAGCCTCTGCTCAATAGCACCAAAGAGAGAGATGGGGTAGGGAAAGGAAGGAGGGAAGGAAAAAGAAAGAAATGGGAAAAAAAGAAAATGGACCGAGGCTGAAGTTCTGTTGATGGTGTGCTTTCTGGTATGCATGAAACCCTGGCCTCTACCTCCAGGACCAAATAAAACTCCCATTTCTTAGGAGGTTAAGACAACTAGCCTTGCTACATAATGAGACCCTGTCAGAGAGAGAGAGAGAGACAGAGACAGAGAGAGAGACAGAGACACAGAGAGACACAGAGAGAGACAGAGAGGCAGAGAGAGACAGAGGAAGAGAGAGAGAGAGAGAGACAGAGAGAGAGAGAGAGAGACAGAGAGAGAGAGAGACAGAGAGAGAGAGAGAGAGACAGAGAGACAGGGAGAGAGACAGAGGGAGAGACAGACAGAGAGACAGAGAGAGGGAGACAGACAGGGAGGGGGGAGAGAGGAGGGGGAGGGGAGGAGGGGAGAGAGAGACAGAGAGAGACAGAGAGACAGGGAGGGGGGAGAGAGAGAAAGGAGAGAGGAGGGGGAGGGAGGGGATGGAGGAAGGAGAGAGAGACAGAGGCAGAGACAGACAGAGAGACAGAGAGAGGCAGAGACAGACAGGGAGGGAGAGAGAGAGAGAGAGAGAGAGAGAGGTGGGGACAAGGAACCCAACCCAGCATTATGCTCTACCAGAGAGAGAGAGAGAGAGAGAGAGAGAGAGAGAGAGAGAGAGAGAGGTACCAAGGAACCCAACCCAGCATTATGCCCTACCACTAAGTCACAACCCCAGCCTCCGGATCTCATGTTTAAGAAGGCGATGCTGGCGGGTTGGGGATTTAGCTCAGCGGTAGAGCGCTTGCCTAGCAAACGCAAGGCCCTGGGTTCGGTCCCCAGCTCCAAAAAAAAAAAAAAAAAGAAGGTGATGCTGGCATGCAAGCGAGTGAGGCTGTGTTCAGATATCCCCTAATTCTGTAGGGAAGGATCTTATGAACGATTTGGCAAAGTGATTTGGAAGCTGTGCCCTCCGAGGTTCTGTTTGAAGCCATGAGCACACGCGGGCTGTTGAACAGACATTTTAAAAGGTGTTAGTGCTGCTCGTGTGGAAGTGCACACCTGTAAATCCACCATCTCAGATCTCCTGAGGCTGAAGGAAGAGAATCGTGAGCTTGAGGCTAGTCTGGTGTGCACAGCCTGGGCTACTGTAGTGAGTCTTTGCGTCAAAGAAAAACAAACGAACAGAGATAGACTAGCAGGCTTGATTAGTAAAGATTCTGCCATATAAGCATGAGGTCTTGAATTTAAAACACCAGTTCCCATGTAAAAAGCCAGGCTCAGTGGTGGATGCCCAGATCCCAGTCTAGGGACGCAGAGAAGCCTCCAGAGCTCACTGGCTAACTAGTTTAGCCAAATTGGTAAGTTCCAGGTTCCGTGAGAGACCCTGTCCCAAAAATAATGTGGAAAGTGATTGAGGAAGACCTACCCAGCTATGGACACACACGTGCATGCACACCCACAAGAGATGGGCTTTCATGCAAGGCACATCCGCTGTCACTCTAGTCCCAGGGGATCTGACACCTTCTTTTGACCTCTGCTGGCACCAGGCACATATGTGAGGCACACACATACACTCAAGACACTCGCCGTACACAAAATAATAAATCTAAAAGGAAAAAGGAAGGCAGGGAGGAAGGTATTAGAACCCACACAGATCTTCCTGGCTACTGGTGACGTCACACAATGGGTCTTCCTAATTGGGCAGCCTAAGGGAGGTGGGCCTGGACGAAGTTGTGGAATCCTGTTTACGAAGCAGGTCCTAGGGCTCAGGGTGGATTAGGATCGGTTGGAGGGAAGAGTGACTGAAGCCTTCAGCTACAGATACTCTGGCATCTAGACCTGCTTTCACTTTTTCGTGCAGGTGGAGTTCTACTTCCTGTCCCAGTACGTGTCGCCGGCCGACTCCCCATTCCGCCACATTTTCCTAGGCCAAGGCGACCACACTTTGGGTGCCCTGGTGGAACACCTACGGATGCTGCGCTCCGATGGCTCAGGAGCTGCCTCTTCTGGGTTGACCCCAGGTCTGGGCTTCCAGGAGAGTCGCTTCCGGCGACAGCTGGCGCTGCTCACGTGGACGCTACAGGGGGCAGCCAACGCACTCAGTGGCGACGTTTGGAACATCGACAATAACTTTTGAGGCCAGAAGTCCTCCATGGGCCCCACGTGATTCTCCTTTCTCCCGATTTGAGTGGTGCAGGCAACGGAGGTGTCTGAGATTGCAACCTATCCTCATTAACGACCTTGGTCCTGCAACGCCAGTGAGCCATATTTTCTCAGTGTGACTGTTATACCACTGTTTATCCAGAAAGCGGTTTTCTTCCCATCACTGGCCCCTCTGCCTTCAGGAGCATAGTTCCCCATATCTAGAAACCATCTAGACACTGGGATCCAGCTCTCTTAGCGGGTGAGATGGATAGTGTCATTTTCTTATGACACACAAGTGGTATGTGGGTGGCCCAAGGGGGATTAGATGTCAATAAACCATTTATTTGGTAACCTCTGTTGTCCATAAGCAATTTAGCTTCCTCTTCATGCCATACCCACTCCTCAAACCGGCCTTGAGACCTAGCAAAGGAGGCACAAAAGGCACCTGACAGCATCCTTATAAGATACTATCCACATGGGGAAAATAACTATCCTAGTGTCTAAGAAAACTGCCTACAGATATACTGGATAGCAGGTCGGGGCAGTGGGGATAACTCATCAGGAATAGACGCCAAATCTGGGGAGTAGAGTTCAAGGACCCACGTGGTGCAAAGAGAGAACCAGCTCCCACAGGTTATCCTACAGCGTCCGAATGCTTACCCATAAATGTACAAATAGATAAATGTTTAAAAAAATTTTATTTTACAAAAGGTAATTAGGTGGCTAGAGAAATGACTGTGGTTAAGAGCATGCCGTGCCAGAGGACACTGGTTCGATTCCCAACACCTACGTGGCCACTTAAAACTGTCTGTAACTCTAGTTACTGGAGATCAGATGCCCTCTTCTGGTATCATTAGGTACTGCATGTATGTAGTGTACACACAAGCAGACAAAATACCCATAGATGTAAAATAAAAACAAATTTTAAAAGATTAGTTAAAATTATAAATTAATTTAAAGAACAAATAAAAAATTAAAGGAACATGCCTGTAATCCCAGCCCTGAGTTTGGGGAGTCGAGGTGGGATAAATGCAAAGGGATTTCTAGGAATTGGAGGTCAGACTGAGTTCCAGGGTAACCAGTACTATGTAGTGAGACCCCCTCCCCTCTCTCTCCCTCACACATACACACCTCTGATGATCTGACCACCACATGGTGAGAGGAAAGCTATAACTCCTGCAGGTCGCACGCTTATGCGTGGGTAAGCAAGTGTACACACACTAAATAAACAAATGTAAGGTGGGGCCCACTGCTGAGGAACAGTGCCCAAGCTTGACCTCTGCCCTACACGTGCACGTGCATACACATGTACGCACACACAGTGTGGGCCCTATAAAACTGGTCATATATCTCTTAGGTTGACCCTGTGGTATCTGGGATCCCCCTATGGCCAAGCTTTGTCCAATGAGGACGGAGACCTCAGTGTGTGGACTACAGATTAGGAGATTTTTAAGTCTTGGTCGTTTTTTCTCTTTGTATTTGAAGTTTTTAATTTACCGTATTTTTCATGTATTTAGTAATTTCTTTTTTTAATTAGATATATTTCTTTATTACATTTCAAATGTTCTTCCCTGTCCCGGTTTCCTGTCCATAAGCCCCCACCCATCCCCCCCTCCTCCTCCATGCAGGTATTCCCCCATCCATCCCCCTTACTACCCCAATTAACTGTATTTTAGTTATTTCACATGTGTATACATATGCCACGGCCCATGTGTGGAGGATAACTTGTAGGAGGCAGTTTTCTCTTTCATCATGTGGGTCTCCAGAATAGAAGTCAGGTCACTAGGCTTGGTGGCAAGTGTCTTGACCTGCTAAGCCATCTCCCTCTCCCTCCCCCTCCCCTTCCCCCCCCCCCTCTCCCTCTCCCCATCTCTCTCTCATCTGTTTTGAGACAGGTTCTCACTAGGTAGCCCCAGCTGTCCTGGAGCTCAGTCTGTAGACCAGGCTGGCCTCAAACTCAGAAATCTACCTGCTTCTGCCTCCTGAGCACTGGGATTAAAGGCAAGTGCCGTCACACCTGGCCTTTTTCTTTTTCTTTTCTTTCTTTTCCTCTGAAGACAGGGAAGGGTTCACTGTATAGCCCAAGCTGCCCTTGAACTCAAGATCCTACTGGTCCAACCTCCTGTGTGACAGGGTCACAGAGTACATTGTTAGGTAGAGGACCTTCGCTGTTAAGTTAAAATGAAGAACTGGCCAAGCAAGCTGGCACCTGCCGGGGGCAGAATGGCATCTTCATGTTATCTATACATTTTTAAAAAGATGTATGTGTTTTTATTTTATTTATATGAGTGCATGTATATAGGTGCACCCACTACATGCCCAGGGATGCAGGAGAAGGTGACAGATTCCCTGGACCTGGAGCTATAGACGGTTGTGAGCCACCATGAGGATGCTGGGGACCAGACCTTGGTCTTCTGCAAGAGCACCAAGTGCTCTTAACCATGAAGTCATCTGTGTGGCCCCAAAAGAAAAGGAAAAGAAAAGAAAAATAAAAGGTTTATCACCAGACATGACTGCACATCTTTGATTCTAGGCAGAGGCAGGCAGATCTCTGTGAGTTCAAGGTCAGCCTGCTCTAACTTCCAAACCAGCCAAGACTCCATAGCAGGGCCCTATTTTGAAAAGCACCACTGAGGGGTTGGGGATTTAGCTCAGTGGTAGAGCGCTTGCCTAGCAAGCGCAAGGCCCTGGGTTCGGTCCCCAGCTCCGAAAAAAAGAAAAAAGAAAAAGAAAAAAAAGAAAAAAAAAGAAAAGCACCACTGAGAGGCTTTCAGTGGTTAAGAACACCTACTGTTCCCTTTCAGAAAGTGTGAATTAGATTCCCAGTACCCACATCTGGTGGTTCGCCACGGCCTGCTGGTGGAGCGCGGTGGATTGAATGAGCTGTCCCCCACAAGTCTCGGGTGTTTAAACACTTGGTCTCTAGTTGATGGCTGTTTGCCACAGAGGTGTGTCACCGGGGTGGGATCCGAGGTGTCAAAGGACTGATGCCATTCCTAGTGTGCTCTCTGCTTCATGCTGTGGTTCAAGATGCGAGCTCTCAGCTGCTGCTCCAGCCCCGTCATTACCTGCTCTGCCCTGCTGTCATGAGTTCTGACCCTCTAAAAGCAGAAGCTCAAAACAAACGCTTTGTTCTATCGTTGACTTGGCTGTGGTGTTTTATTGCAGCAATAGAAAAGATGGAGGGGTTGGGGATTTAGCTCAGTGGTAGAGCGCTTGCCTAGCAAGCGCAAGGCCCTGGGTTCGGTCCCCAGCTCCGAAAAAAAGAACCAAAAAAAAAAAAAAAAGTTATTTATAGGGCTGGAGAGATGGCTCAGTGGTTAAGAGCACTGACTGCTCTTCCAGAGGTCCCGAGTTCAAATCCCAGCAACCACAATGTGGCTCACAACCATCTGTAATGAGATCCGATGCCCTCTTCTGGTGTGTCTGAAGACAGCTACAGTGTACTTGTATATAATAAATAAGTAAATTTTTTTTAAAAAAAAAGTTATTTATAAATAGTCAGTCATGGTGTTACACATCTTTTCAAAAGAGATTTATTTATTTATTTAATGTATGTGAGTACACTGTCACTGTCTTCATGCAGAGGATCTCAACACCACAGGTAACTTGGAGAGAGGGTTTGGCAAGAGCTCCCCGCCCCCATCTCCTGGCACAGACTTTGGACTCCTTCTATGTACTTTATGAGGCCATGACCTAGAGCAGTGCACTGGGGGACACGCACGGGAGACACAAGAATTCTAGTGTGGAAGCCAGAGCGATGGCGTAGGCAGTAAAGTGCTCGCTCCCATGCAAGCATGAAGACCTGGCTTTTACACCAGCAGCCAGAGGACAAACTGGTTTTAGTGACTTATGTCTGTGGCTCCTTCACTGGGGAGGTGAGGGGCGGGGTGGGGGATCTCCCGAGCTTCCTGCACAGCCAGCCTAACCAAATCAGCGAGCTCCAGATACACTGGAGGGAGAGACTCCCTCTCAAAAATAGGATGGCGGAGCCAGCGAGATGGCTCAGTGGGTAAAGGCGATTGCTGCCAAGCCCAAGGACCTGAGTTCAATCCCTGGGATGCACATGGTGGAAGGAGAGAGAAACTACTACAAGTCACCCTCTGAGGTCCACTCATACACTGTGGTACTCATGTGTGTTCCGTTCCATAAACAAATGAGTATGTAAATATCTAAATAAATAAATAAATGTAATTTTTTTTCCGGAGCTGGGGACTGAACCCAGGGCCTTGCGCTTGCTAGGCAAGCGCCCAACCACTGAGCTAAATCCCCAACCCCATAAATGTAATTTTAAATAAAATAAAAAGTGAGGTGAAAACAGCTGAGAAGATACCTGAGGCTGACCTCTGACCTCTCCACGCATGCACAAGTGCAGACACGCACACACACACACACACTGAATCTGTACCTCCACACACAAGTGCAGACACACACACACACACACACACACACACACACACACTGAATCTGCACCTCCACGAACAAGTGCAGACACACACACACACACACAAACACACACACACACACACACACACACTGGATCCACACCTCCACACACAAGTGTAGACACACACACACACACACACACACACACACTGAATTCGCACCTCCACACACAAGTGCAGACACACACACACACACACACACACACACACACACACACACACACACACACACACTGGATCTGCACCTCCGCACACAAGTGCAGACACACACACATACACACGCACACACACACACACACACACACACACACACACAGACACACACACATACACACCACACCACACACATACACACTGGATCTGCACCTCCACACACAAGTGTAGACACACACACACACACACACACAGTGCACACACTCCACACACACATGCACACACACACACATACACACATACACATACACACACACACACTACACACACACACAAGTGCACACACACACACATACACACATACACATACACACACACACACTGAATCTGCACACCTCCACACACAAGTGCAGACACGCACAGGTTGCCAGGGTAGTGTGAAAGTCCCAAAGCCCCACGGCCAAGCTGGGGAAACTGATAACGTTCATCAGTGCAACAGACCGAAGCTGTTCTGTCATTTTGCTGATTCTTGGTTGGAAATCAACCACCGGTGTCCCCCTGCTACCCCTCAACCCCTTCCCTGCCTCTGAAGGAGGGCAGACAGACAGATGACACCTTCTGAAGATCCGTTTTCTTTCGGTTTCAGCCTCTACCGCACAGTTAGAAGGAGATCATGTCAGGCCCTTCCATTGCCCCTCTCCCTACGGGGCCTTGGGGTTCCTGAACCGTGGAAGCTGAGGTCATAAAGAAGAGCCAGCCTGGGGCTGGAGCGATGGCTTCGGCAGGTAAAGAGCTTTACTGTTCTTTCAGGGTAGCAGGGTTCAGTTCCCAGCACCCACATCAGGAAGCTCAAACCGCCCGTGACTCCAGTTCCAGGAGATCCAACATCATCCTTTGGCTTGGGTGAGTGTCTGCTTGTACAGGGTACATGCACATGCGTACTCAGACCAACACAATGCACATACGTTTTTTATAATTACTTTGTTTAAACAATGAAGAGGGCTGAGTACACAGCCCAGTTGCTTGTTGCTCGCCCACTGTGAACAGGATTTTATGTTTCCCTAGCACCACATAAATAAGATATGTGGTGACACGTGCTTCTAATCCCAGCACTCAGGAGCTGGAAGCAGGAGGGTTAGGGATTCCAGGTTACTCTCAGCTATATAACAAGTAGAGGCTAGCCTGGGCTACATGAGATTCTCTCACAAAACAAAACGGAATAAACAGACAAAATGGGTCTGGAGCTGTCAAGATGATTCAGTGAATAAAGTGCTTGCCACCAGGCCTGATGACCTGAGTCTGATCTCTGGAATTGGTAGTAGTGGGTGGAGTCCCACAAACCATCCTCTGACCTCAACTTGAAGGCCACAGCCTGCTTGTGCCAGCTCCCTCCCCCCCAAAACAAATAAATGTTAAAAACGACGACAACAAAATAGGCATTTCAAAAGCCTACTTAAAGGAGTAAGGCAGGAAGGTGAGAAGTTCAAGACCAGCCTAAGCTAGAAGGGTAAGTGTGGAAGGGGGCTTGTGTCAAAAAGGGAGGGGGGTGTCCCAAAGTCAGCAAAGTACCCTGGGAATGGCATGTGTGCAGCCTTGCACAGCGGCTCTGTCTGCCTCAAACTGGGTTGTCACAGTGTGTAGATCAGGGTTCTCTACGGAGCATCTGTGAAAAAAGTGGGGAGGGCCAGGTAGTGTGGACCACAGGCTGTGTCTGGGTAGTCCAACAATGACTGTCTCGTGGAGGAATGACCAAGGATCCGATGGTTCTTCAGATGGCCCAGGCCGGAGGCCTCGGCAGCCCATTCGGTGCTGAGGATTCCTAGAGAGCTGCGGGCCTTCAGTCCACACTGGAACGCCACAGAAGCAGGTTCTAGCCCAGGGAAGGAAGGTCTCAGCAACAGGATACATGAACTTGTCAGAGAGAGCATGAGGGTGAGCAGGCAAGGAGCAAAAGCTTCCTTCCCCCGTGTCCTTTCATGTGGGCTCCTCACCAGACGGTGTGGCCCAGATTAGGACGGGCCTTCTGGCCTCCGCTGATCCAATCAGGAAAACCCTTACAGACAGGCCCAGGTGTTTGGGTTTTAGTTGATTTCAGATACAGTCACAGTGACAACTACGACTACAGCAGACTTGATTCGATGTTCTCTATTGGCCGAGGGGCAGATTTCTGTTGTTCGAGTAAAGGTGATGTTTTTTAAAAATCCTTTGTGGTGCTTTGATTAGAACCCAAGGTCTTAGGCACACCGAAAATTGCCCAACTACTGAGCCACAGGCCTAGTTCTAATGGTGGTGGTGGTGGTGGTGGAGGTGGTGATGGTGGTAGTGGTGGAGGTGGTGGTGATGGTGGTGGAGGTGGTGGAGGTGGTGGTGATGGTGGTGGAGGTGGAGGTGGTGGTGGTGGTGGTGGTGGAGGTGGTGATGGTGGATGGTGGAGGTGGTGAGGTGGTGGTGGTAGTGGTGGTGATGGTGGAGGTGGTAGTGGTAGTGATGGTGGAGGTGGTAGTGGTGGTGATGGTGGAGGTGGTAGTGGTGGTGTGTGTCTGCATGGGGTCTTTTTTTCCTCAGTAACAGGGACTGAACCTAGGAACTCACCCGCACTGGGCCACTATTCTACTGTTGAGTTACATCCCTAACCCTTTTCGGGTTTCTTTTTTGTTTAGTTAGTCTTTGTATTCTTGGAGGTGAGGTCTCATTACATAGCCTTGGCTGGTCTGAAACTCACGTAGACCAGGTTGGCCCCAAATTGAGCTCCACCTGCCTCTGCCTGTGCCACCCCACTGGGCCTACCTCTCCTTTTGCTTTTTGTCTTGAGACAGGGTCTAACTCATTTGCCCAAGCTGACCTTTAACTTTCCCTGGATTCCTGGGGTTGGGAGTGGGAGGAACAAGAGGCAGTCTGGGAATCAGGATAGGGGTGGGGCAGTGGCGCTGGAGAGATAGCTCAGTGGTTAGTTAAGAACGCCAGTTGCTCTTACAGACGTCCAGGTTTAGTTCCCAGCAACAATATGGTAGTTCTCAACTACCTGCAATCCGGTTCCAGGGAATCCAATACCCTCTTCTGACCTCTGCAAGACACCAGGCATGTATGTAGAACGCATACATACGTGCAAGCAAAACACTCACACACATCAAAAGAAATCCTTTTTAAAGAAATAAAAAATGATTTTAAAAGGTAAAGAGGCCAGGGAGATGGTTCAGTCACCCTTCGACTGCCCTGCACGTGTGAGGATGAGTTCAGGTCCCCAGTCCATGCTTAGTTTCTTTCCTGTTGCTATGACAACCAAAAATACCCAACCAAAAGCAACCAGAGGGGAAATAGGTTCCTTCTAGCTCACAGTTCAAGGTGCCGTCCATCATGGGCGTCAAAGCAGCAGCAGCAGCTTTCCTGCCAGTTGGTCACATGACGTCTGTAGTCAGGAGGGAGTAACAAGTGGGGGCGCTCAGTTCCCGCCCTCCCTTCCATTCTTTCCCATGAAATGATGCAGCTAACATACAGGGTGGGCTGTCCATCCCAATTCACCCAATCAGTATCTTCCTCCTCTGGATGCCCAGCAACCCATCTCCCCGCTGATCCTGAAATCCGTCAAGTCCATGCAACAGTGCAGCTGCCTGGATGTGAAGCCTCGGTGCCTGAGAGGTGGTGACAAGCAGATACCTGGGTCACGTGATCCTAACCAATCACTGAGGGCTCTGGCCTCAAAAACTAAGATGCTGGGGCTCACACTGGTCACCAAGTCTGATAACCTGAGCTCAGTACCTGGAATCCACAAGAGAGAAGGAGAGAAGCAACTCTGAACGCTGTCTGACCTCTGGTGTGCACTCTTATGTGTAAATGGGTGCACCTTACACACACACACACACACACACACACACACACACACACACACAGTAGAAAGAACCGTGGGATAAGCATCCTACATTTCTCGCTTTGATTTTTAAAATGTATTTTATTCAACTTGGAAAATGAGTACAAATCCCTGGGTGTTTGTTGTGGGGAGGATGACAATCAGTGGAAGGGTGGAAGGGAGAAAAGGAGCAAAGGTGCAAACATCACAGTGGCTGCCTTAGGTCCCTGCCTGCGAAGGGAGGGTGGGTTCGTGCGAAAGAGCTCAGGTCGGAGGAACACCATGGTGAGGAGACCTGAAGGTGGAAAAAAGAAAGAGATTCCATGTTGGAGCCTTCCTCTTCCTGTCCTTTCTCCGGAAGTGGGCCCCGGGCCCCTCTACTGGGCTCACCTAAGACATAGGCATGACCAGCTTCTGTCCCAGGGACACATGCAGGACGTGGGGCAGCTGGCTGCCAAGTTAAATCCTGCAGCGGCAGTAGGGAAGGCCACGGAGATGATGCCTGCCAGCAAGAAGAGCAGGAAGGAGCTGGTGGCCAGCTGCTGGGGGCGTCTGCAAAAGAGGGAGATGAGCACCCCAAGGTCTCTCGGGAAGATTCACATGCATGCAGTCTAGGATGGCCGCAAACTCATTACGTATCCAAGAATGGGTCTCGAACGTCTGACCCTCCTGCCTCCCCCACCCCCGCCCCCAGGGCTGGGATTACAGATGTGCAACGCCATATCCGGCTTTGGTTATCTTTTTTGAGTGGATGAGTGGGGTGGGGAGTACATGTACAAGTGTGTGCTATGTACAGAGGCCAGAAATCCACCTTGGGTGCCAGCTAACTTGTGTTCGAGGAACAGGGTCTCTCAGTGGCTTGTCTCCTCTGTTAGAATGGCTGACTGGTTAGCCAACACCAAGGATCTGCCCGTCTCTGCATTCTTAGAGCTGGGATTACAAACACATTGCTGCTATGTCATGAGGGCCGGAGGGATTGAACTTGGGTCTGTGTTCTTATGTAGCGAATACTTTACCAACTGGGCTATCTCAACACTCTTACCAGGCTGTTTTTCTAAGTGTTGCTATGTAGCCCAGGCTGGCTTCCAACCTGCAATCCTCCTTCCTTGCTTGTAACCCCCCACATGGTAGTACCCAGGTCCGTGCCATTGTGTCTTTGTGTTTACACTCTATTGTGTCCTCTTCTCCTTGGCACCTCTGTCCTGAAGCCACAAGAAACCCTGTCCTCTGGTCCCCACTCCTTCCCGCCTTCCATACTGTGTTCTCAGTGTCCTGGGCTGACAGGCAGGGACCTCTGTATCTCTCCCACCCAGCTCACAAGAGCTGACTGCTCAGTCCAGCTTTTTTATTGAACTGAACGTAGCTGGCACCTGATAAGAGCCACTGTAGTTGGAGCTGGAGAAGAGCTTGTCCCTCTGATTAGAAGCTAGAAAGCAGGACATCTGCAAAGTCTTCTTCCTCTCACCTGACAGAAAACCTCAACCAGGATCATCTACACACACAGACACACACAAACAGACACACAAACACACACACACAGATAGACACACACAGACACAAACACAGACACAGACACAACACACACACACACACACACACACACACAATTTGTTTCTACAGTAATCCTACTGCTTCTTCTCTCCCTACAGAATTCAGGGGTCCCCACTACTGCAGGACTGGGGTTCTTGCTTGGCGGTACAGTGCTTGCTTGGTAGGCCTTAGGTAAAAGACCAACGCTTAGCCCTGCAGAAAAACAAGACCTTTGGAGAGATGACTCAGTGAAGGGCTGACCATGCATGCATGGAGACCTGAGTTCAGATCTCCAGAACATACTTAAAACCTGGCATGGAAGCGTGTGCCTATAATCCCTGTCTTTGGGTGGTGAAGACAGGTGGACTTTGCGCCGGGCATCCAGCCTAGCCAAAAAAAATGTATATTAGGTTCAGTGAGAGAGCCTGTCTCAAAAGATAATGGTGAGGAAAGACTGAGGGAAATCAGCCTCTAGCCTCTACAAACATGAACTCACATGCATATATACTCATATGCATATATACTCATATAATACACATATACAACACCACAAAGACACACAAAGAATCTGTTCAACTCACTCTCCTGAAGATGTCTGGCTGGAGTTGGTCCTGTCCACGCAGGAGGCCCTGGGTTGGGGGTTGGCTCAGAATGTCCCTGAAGCTCCAGGGGGTACGCTGGGGCCCGAAGAACAGAGGTGACGTCTTTTCTTCCAACCACTCGTCCCTCGGCCCCCTCCTCAGATAGCTCAATGCGGAATCGGTCCTGGACATCATAGTGGCTGGGGATGGGGGCCACGTGCCGTATCACACTGACCCATTGGGAGGAAGGAAGTGAGAGGCAACCAACCAAGTGCATCCAGATCTCCTCCCCAGAAACTTTTGCCAGAGTGACTGCAGTCAGCAGATGAAAAGATTCTCAGGCCAAAGGCAACAGGTAGTCGTGATGCCTGGCAGCTTCCCCAACCTCCCCACTCACATGTCAATGCAGGACTGAGGCTTCACATATCCTTCTGCATCGAATACCGTATATTTGGCAGGTGCTGTACACAGAACTGTCGGATAAAGATACACGAAGAGATCTTAGGCAAGTTTTACTCATAGTGCTTCACCCGGGACTTCTGTCAGCCACCCCAGAGATGGCCATGATTTTTTTTCAGACCCAAAGCTGGGCATCTTGCCTCTTACTTGACTAATCCCTCCAGCCCACACAATCTTCCTATATCCTGCTACCAACCCCCAGAGCCCTAGCTCTAAGCGCCCATCTCTTCACCTCGGAAGCGAAGTGCAGTTCCCGTGGGGTTGTAAAGGGTCAGCAGCTGCCGGGGTCCACTTCTTTGGTCCGCCCTGAATACTAGATCCGGGGGAAAGACCAACACCGGGACAACGGGTCCCGAGGAAGGAGGGGAGCCCCGGGACCCCCGCCCAGGGGCCCCCGGACCCACCAGCTCCTGGTCCTGGGGCGCCCCACGGCGCATGCAGGCTCTGGACGGTCGGACATCCGAGGGCAGAGCTCAGGAGGACAAGAGGGTCTTAGAGTTTAGGGCTAGTGGCGCGAGGGACGAAAAAAGGGCAGGGTGAGATCATGAGCAGAACGAGGCCTGATGTCACCGCTGCCTTGGAACCCCGCTAGATGTGGATCCTGCAGCCCCAGGCCCCGGTTCCCAAACCTTTCCCCTGCCAGCTGGGCCCCAGGTTCCTATAGGTCCCGCCCCCAAACCGCACCGCAGTGGCCACGCCCACATGGCTAAACTCTGTCCCGCCTAGTCGCTTCCCAATCCGGGTCTTCTGCTATGGGCCGCTGTAAACCCGCCCTGTTTCTGACCACGCCTTTTCCGGGTTATCGGCTCCGGTCTCCGGGCGCACTCCGCTCTCTTGAGAGTTCCTTTTCTCCAGGTCACCGAATTGTCCCCGACCCCTTTCCTTAAGATCGGCTTGTGACCTGCCAGGGGTTTCTCCTGTGAATGGCGGCTTGTACTATGATAATCACCTTGCGGTCAAGGTTTTCCCCCAGTGAACTTGTGCCCAGAATAAGGACGCCATATTCTCAAGAGTTCCTTTATCCACTTCCGCCGTACGGTCTCTCTCATCGGTGAATGCTTTCTCTCTTCCGCCCCAATGTTCGCTGATTGGTACTCTTCAAAGACCAAACGCACCTCTCTCGGCAACACTGATTGGCTTGATTTTAGGTAAGAATTTTACGTGTCCTGGGTTCCTTCTCTGAGATTAAGTGGGAGAGGCGGGGCTGCATTAGTAGTTAGCAATTTGTTCGTTCGTTTGTTAGTTTATATGTTTATTTTGAGCTCATCTGTTACTAGGGTTTTTTTTTTTTATTCATTTCGCTTTTCTTTCCTTCTTGTTTGGGGCTGAGAAACGTAAGATTAAGTCAGTAATCAATAAGTAGAATTGGATGAAGCAGGAATAATCGGCTTCGGTTACACTTTTTTTTTTTTTGAAGAGGGGAGGTACTGAAGGGTTAGCTTGGCGGCTGAAAAGACCCAGGTTTGCTTCCAGCATTGACATAGTGGTTCATTACCATCAATAACTCGTTTCAGGGAATCGAACGCCCTCATTTGACCTCTACCAGTACGTGGGTCATATACATGTAGAGAAAACACTCGATACTAAAGAGATACTAAAGACTTACAAGGCTTACAAGGCTCGACCCCTATAGGTACTTAGTAGTTGCTGGGAAGGGAGAGACATTTTCTTCCTTGGGATAACCATTATTAAATTGCCTATGCTCCTGGAAGCAACCTTAATAAAACTTACTGGTTCATCCAAAACCCGAAACAAGAACCACTAAGAAAGCTTGGGGAACCAGTTGGGAAGGGAAAGGGAATGGGGGGACAAGAGAAATGGTGGTGGTGAATGTGATCAAAATACATTTATACACATTTTATATAAAAATTGTATTAGATCATTTTATTTCTATAAAACTCATAATTATCTGTAATTAATATGATGATTAGGAAAAAAGAAAAAGAAACCGCAAAGAGAAAAAGAAAACAACCAAAAGTAGCTAGGCACAGTCCTGTAGTCTCAATACTAAAGGCAGGTGCAGGTGGATTGCCACAGGTTTGAAACTCACCTGTTCAGTTACACAGAGGGAGTTCTAGGTCAGCCAAGGCTACATAGTGAAGTCTTGTCTCGAAAACCACAAGCATGGGGGTGGGGGGATGTGTGTGATATGGTGGCACACACCTCAAATTCAAGCACTCTGGAGGCAGAGGCTGGTGGATCTGCTCTACAAAGAGAGTTCCAGGTCAGCCAGTGCTACACAGAGAGACCCTGTTTCGGAAAACCAAAAATAACAAACAATAAATGTAAAAAAAATTAAATGAGTTGGTTTTATGGCAAAGACTTTCCTGAAAGCTGATTTATCATGCTTTTGCTTGATTTTGTTAATTTATTTTGTTTATTTTTCAAGACTGGCCCTGGCTGTAGACCAGGCTGACCTGGAACTCAGAGATCCACCTGCCTCTGCCTCTCTCTCTCCCTCCCTCCCGCACCCTCTCCCTCTCCCTCTCCCTCCCTGTCCCTCTCCCTCCCTCCCCCTCCCTGTTCCTCTCCCCTCCCTCCCCTTCCTCCCTCCCCTCCCCTCCTCCTCCCCCCCCTCCCCCCCCTTCCCTCCCTCTCCTCCCCCTCCCCTCCCCTCCCTCCCCTATCCCTTCCCCATCCCCTCCCCTCCCCTCCCCATCCCCTCCCCCTATCCTCCTCTCCCTCCCCCATCCCCTCCCCTATCCCTCCCTCTCCCCTCCCCCTATCCCTCCCTCTCCCCCTCCCCTATCCTCCCACTCTCCCCTCCCCCCTATCCCTCTCCCCTCTCCTTCTCCCTCTCTCTCTTAGATTTATTTATTTATTTATATGTATATAAAGCGCTCTAATGGCATGCCAGAAGAGGGCATCAGATCCTAGTATGGATGGTTGTGAACCACCATGTGGTTGCTAGAAAACGAATTCAGAATCTCTGGAAGAACAGACAAGTGCTCTTAACCACCAAGCTACCTCTCAGCCCATGAGCCATCACCCCCCCACTTTGCTTTCTTTATAGCACGTTTCTTGACACTTGACATTATATTTTCTTAATCTCTCCTCTCAAAACCAGGGATGTTTGTTTTCTTTTGTATCTTCAGTACTTGAAAGATAATCTGGGACTGGAGAGATGGCTAAGAAGTTAAGAGCATTGATAGCTCTTAGAGGTCCTGAGTTCAATTCCCAGCAACCACATCTGTAGCGGTATCTCATTCCCTCATCTGGTGTGTCTGAAGGCAGCACACACACACACACACACACACACACACACACACACACACACACACACACCTCTTAAAAATTACAATATTAAAAAAAGATGGATGGTGATTTTGACGATAACACCCAAGGGCGTCTAAACACATATGCACACACACACACACACACACACACACACACACACACACACACACACACATAGACAGAGGAGGGAGTGAGAAGAAGAAAAAGGAAGAAGAAGGAGAAGAAGAAAAATGCACAAAGAGAACTGGTGTAGTGGCACTCACTTGCCATCTGAATACTAAGGATTGCAAGTTCAAGGCCAGCCTGGGCCTGGGCCACATAGTAAGTTGAAAGCCATGCTGGGCAAGATAGTGAGGCCCTGTTTAAAACAAGAAAAAAAAAAAAAAAGATGAAGAAGAGGAAGAAAAAGAGAAGAAGAAGAAGAGAAAGAGGAAGAAGAGGAGAAGAAAGAGAAACTTGAAGAAGAAGAAAAAGGAGGAGGAGAGGAAGGGGAAGGAGAAGGAGAGGAAGGAGGAGGAGGAGAAGGAGAAAAAGAAGAGGAGGAGAAGAAGAAAAAGAAGAAGAAAGAAGAGGAAGAAGAAGAGGAGGAGAAGAAGGACGGAGAAGAAGGAGGAGGAGAAGAGGAGGAGAGAGAGGAAGAGGAGGAAGAGGAGGAGGAGGAGGAGGAGGAGGAGGAGGAGGAGGAAAAAGAAGAAGAAAAGAAGAAAGGCGATGATGACGACAACAACGAAGGAGAAAGAGTAATGACTGGGGACCAGTTAGGTGCCAGATAGAACAGTAAGTGATGGGGATGGAGGAGGCTGGAGTAGCAAGAGCAAAGACCCACAGTGGACCTGGATTGTATTTTGAGAACCATCTCAGAATTGTTATAGTTACATCTGTTCACTCATCCTTTAATGATTTAATTTTACTGGTATTTTGCCTGCATGTGTGTGTGTGTGAGGGCGTTGGATTCCGAGGAACTGGCGTTTACAGAAGGTTATGAGCTGCCATGTGGGTGCTGGGAATGAACCCTGATCCTCTGGAAGAGCAGCCAGGAGTCTTAACCGCTGAGCCATCTCGTCAGCCCTATTTAATTCTGTGTGTCCAGTGCATTTGTGGGAATTGCGGACACCTTGCAGGAGTGGGTTCTCTCCTTCCACTGTGTGAGTCCTGGTGATAGAACCCAGGCCATCAGGCCTGGCAGCGAGCCATCTCAGTGGACCTGTTCTCAGTATTTTGAGCAATGGAGAAGCAAGATCCAACTTACATTCCTCTAACTTCTTAACACATAAGACTCAGTCTTACGCAGCTCAAGTTTGGCCTCCAACTTCTATGTAGCCCAGGCTGGCCTCGGACTCTTGATCATCTTGTCTCCACCCCCCAAGTATTGTGATTACAAGTGGCACAGATTCAGCTTCTAGTTGGAATTGTTTTTTTTTTGGGGGGAGGGGGGTGTGAGATTTAAAGATTTACATACATATTTACACGTATGTAAATATGGTGTCTAGAAGTCAACAATGGGTATATTCTTCAATTGCTCTATTGTTTACTTTTAAAACATATTTGCTTATTTATTTATTTAATTTATTTATTTATGTTTTTGAGACGGGTTTCTCTGGCTGTCTAGAACTCTTTCTGCTGACCATACTGGCTTCGAACTCACAGCAATCCCCCTGCCTCTGCCTCCCAAGCACTGGGATTAAAGGCATATGCCACTACCACCTGACATAAAGCCTGTATTTTTATTTTTGGTGCACATTGTGTTTGTGATGCTATGGCACGTGTCGCATGGTGCGTGTGTGGAGGTCAGACAACTTGTCAGAGTCTATTCTCTCTCCACCATGTAGGTCCTAGAGATTGAACTCAGACCATCAGACTTAGGGCCAAGTGCCGTTAGCCCTTCAGTCCTGCCATCAGTAAACCTTGTTTGGATGCAGGGTCTCTCCTGACCCTGAAGCTCGCTGGGCTAGACTAGCTGGCTAACAAGTCTCAGGGATGCTGTTACCTCGGCCTGCCCAGTGCTGGGGTCCCGGGTGCACACCATTGTGCCTGGTTACTTACGTGGGTGCTGGGACTCAGGCTCAGGACCTCCTGCTAGTGTGCTGAGCACTTAGCTAAGTGATTTCTCCAGCCCCTAACTTACTTCCTTTTGTTTATTAGTGTTTTGTGTTTGTGTGTGTACACAGTGCGTTTGCGGAGGTAAGAGGACATCGCACAGGAGTCGGCTCTCTCCTTTTACAATGTGAATTGAGGCTTTTAGGCTTGGCAGCAGGCACCTTTACCTGATGAGCCATCTTGCCTGCGCCTACTGTATGTTGTTTGTTTGTTTTTTCAGACAGGGTTGGTGTCTCTGTGTAGCCCTGCCTGTCCTGGGACACCGTCTGTAGA
>NC_046169.1:16372919-16412919 GCF_011064425.1 Rattus rattus | reverse complement strand
GACCCCGCTCCCGCCTCGCATCTCTGGAGGGAGAGAACAGGGGCTAATTAGGGGTGGAGTCTAGGCAATTCTTTTCCATAAAAAGCTGAGGCTTAAACCAGGTATAGCAGCTCACACCTGTAATCCCAGGGCGTATTGTGCTGATAGGATCGCCTCAAAGTTCAAGGCCAGCCTAAGCTACCCAGTGAGATCCTGTCTCCAAAAACTTAAGGCTCAGCACCAAAGGTGGCATTGTGTGCCTGGGACCCCACATTTGGGAAACAGAAGCAGGAGGATTATAAATGTAAAGGCCCTTAATTACGGAGACCATGTTTCAAAAACAAAAGGGGAAGGGATCTGGGGGGATGGCTCAGTGGGTAAAATGCTCACTCTTGAGACCAAATCCCCAGAACCCACATAAAAGGCAGCATTGAAGTTTCCGTGCATATCCCTGTAACCCTAGCCCCACTAAGAGGCAGAGACAGGAGGATCACTGGGGCTTGCTGGCTTTCAAAATCGCTCTGGATTTAGTGAGAGGCTTTGTCTCAAGAAAACAGGGTGGAGAACAGCACAGCTCTCGAACACCCAACTTCTGCTCTGACCTCTGCATATAGGGATGCAAGGGTGTGCAGAACTCATGGCCACACACATTAAAAACAAGCAAACAAACCACGAAAACAAACCTAAATGAATAAAAGGCTGAGATGTACCTCAGTGTAGAGCTCTGGCCTAATATGCCTAAGTCCCAGGGTTCAATTTCCAGTAGTGGGAGTGGACAAAGAGGAGGAAGGTTGGAATGCTTCAGAGCGTGTTACTGTGGGTCTGCCACCCTTGTGACCGAAGAGGAGACAGTTCCCTGAGCTGTCAGGGTTTGGCTTGGGAGACTGATAAAGGGCAATGGTGACCAGAGGGAGCCATCTCACCGTTATTGTCCAGATGCACTTCTTGTTTGGGGGGTAGAGGTTGGGGAAACCCTCACTTGCCACGTAACCCGACTCCCCGGTCACATCCCCTCCACACAGGAACACTGGTCTGGAGGACAGAAGAGGTGTCAGGCAGGACCATGGCAGAGATGGCTCGTGATAATGGGAAGCCCAGGGAATAAGGGAGAATGTGTTGGAGAAGCCCCAGCAGAGACTCCTGTCCAAGGACCAGGGGAAGTGGGGCTAGGCAACGGGGCCATCTCTCCATCCCCTAGAGGCTCCACCCCCACGCCGGCAGGAATTCCGGGAATCCTTTGCAGTCCCCCTAGCCTTCTCTACCCCCCCCCCCCCCCCTCGTCCTGCCTGGCAGTCAAGGACAGGAGCCGCGCCTAACTACTTCCAGATGTGACAAGCCACGAGGCCACGAGGGGGAGGGGGCAAGAGAGATGAGGAGAGCAACAGTGGACATCCAGTTAGGGGCTCCCACCTTTGCCCTGCTCCGTGTTCCGGCTAAGGACCAGTACCTGACTTTGTGCTTACTGCCCTTCCCCCAATCTCATTTCCCGAATGTCAGCTAACAGACAAGTTCAAGGTCTTGGCTTTCTGGGTTCGAGCTCCGTGGAGGGGCATGTCTCTAAGTAGAGAGGGACATTTAAGGCAGCAGAGTGGGAGTGAAGGAGTGGGAATAGTGGAAGTTGCAGACCAGTGTGGCCTCGCAGCAGACAGGGTCTGAATCTGAAGAGGACAAGGGATTTACTAGCAGAAGAGCTTCAAGACCCGCAGGCACAGCCCTCCCAGGACTCACGAGCATTCTGAAGCTCCCTCTGGAAGGCATCTGAAAGACAGGAGACCTACCTCGTGTAGTTGGGGGTCTGGCCTCGGGCAAGAGGCAGCACCCAGGCCAGAAGGAATGGCCCCAGCAGGGAGGTTAGGGCAGCAGGCAGCATTGTGTAGGGGGAGTGCTGGAAACAGCAGCAGCAGCAGCAGCAGCAGCAGCAGCAGCAGCAGGGATAATCAGTACCAGATGAAGCAGCCTGGGGTGTGTGGGCGTGGGGACTGGCCAACTGGGCGGGCAGCAGGGGAGGCGGGACAGGGAGACAGCTGGGACAGTGGTTGAGTCCCTACAGGGGCCTCTCTAGGTCTCGGACATATATTAATTGACTAGAGAATTCTGGGAATAACAAAGGGGAGAGATCATCATCTAGTCATGTGCCACTGCCCTCTGTCCTGTCCTCTGTGCCTGGGACCTGGTGTTTGCTGTAGACTTCCAGGTGCAGACTGGACCCTCTTCACCTGTTGCTTTCTCAGACAGGATGTCCTCGGGTCTCTTGGCTATCCACTGTCCCACCACACATTTCTGGATGGTTCTTGTTGCTTAAGACAGTCTTGCCACGAAGCACTGGCTAGCCAGAGCTTTCGCTCTCCCTGCCTCAGCTTCCCCTGGGCTGGGATTACAGGCCTGCAGCCCTTCCCCAGGAACTTCTGCACATACTTAAGACTTCCTCTTTAACACAGAACAGATCAGGCCAAAGAAGGAGAGTTCTGACCCTTCTTTTCTCTTCCAACTATTTATGGTACAGAGGAGGGATGGAGAGTGTGTGTGGAGTGACCCTGCCCCTGGGCAAAGAGGAGAAAGTGCAGAAGTAAGGGGAAGGGTAGAAGAGACCAGGCTTGGAAGACAAGAGAACAGGGTGCAGAGGGCTGGGGCGAGGGGCCCCGAAGTGACGGTCAGACTACTGGTCTGATGCAGGCATGACGGAGGCACACCTGTCATCCTAGCTCTCTGGAGATGGAGTCAGCATGATTAGAGAGGTCAGCCTGGGCCACACACTGAGGCTCTGTCACGAACAAAACGAGCAGACTCAGGTTAAGGTTCCAGGCCCAACAGAGGCTCCCAACTGGGAAAGTAAGGCTCATCTGTCGTCCAGCTTAGTCCACGAGACCAAGCCTGGCCTCCACATCCCAAAGTGGGGCTTCTGGGGTGAGAAGGGGAAGGTGCTGGGGGTGGTGCTGGTGCTTCAACAACCTGTGCTCTTTCTGTCTTTCCTCCCTCCCAGCAGGCCGCCCTCCGTTCTTGACCCCTTTCCCTCCCATAAGGCCCCAGGGTTTCAAAACAGGCTTTGCCTTAGCCTTTTATTCTCTTGTCCATCAAATCTCTTGTTCATGATAGTCAGGTTGGGGGCCCCCTCCTGGGCAGCCCCCTGCACATTTATAAAAGAGGTCCCTCCCCTTCCCACATACACAGCACTACACCCCACACCCCCACCCCCACCCCCGTGTACACACAGTGTTCTTTGACACTCTGTCTCTTCTCAGCTCTAGTCCAGGGCCTGACTTCCTTCAGGAGGAAAGGCTAGGAAGAGGGGCTCAGCTCTCAGGGGTGGAGGTGCCTGGACCACCCCCGCTAGCAGCCCTCTGCAACATGTCCAGTGCCTCCCAGAAGAAATCTTTCTGGGCAGCCATCAAGGGCATCCAGCCCACAATCTCCTTCATCTTCTCCATCCGGTCCTGCAACGTGGGGCAACTGTGGATCTGGCTGAGGTACTCCTCACAGGCCTGGGCTGTTCCCCCAGGGTCTTGGGGGGCTCCAGCCCCCTGACTAGGTTCAGGGCTCCCCCCCACCCTGCTGGCTGGCAGGTCTCGATAGGCAGGGCACTGTTCGATGTCGTGGCTGGACAGCATATAGAGACACTCTCTGGTGGAGCAGAGGGAGCAGGCACACAAGGGGACCTTAGAAGAGAGAAGGGGTGGGGCTGAGGGAGGCTTAACACTGCCAGGGGCTTCCAGGAAGCCGACTGAACCTGGTGCTGTGTTGGTCCCTCTCGGACAGGCCCTGAACCAGGAAGCGAGCTTCAGCTTGCTATGTTCCAGGACCCATGTGAACTTGGACAGAACCAGCAGGGTCAGCTAAGGAGAGTGGGGAGCCGTGTGGAGCAAGGGAGGGGACTTCACAGCACAGGGGGAACGGAACCAATGGGTCCCTTACAGGGCTGCAGCTATGAGCTGGTCACGCAGGGAAGCCAGGAAAAGCTGGAGGTTAAGGCCAGCCTGGGCTATATAGTGAGACTCTAATTGAGAAAGGAGTCCAGTGAGATGGCTACACTTGCGGCCACGCTTGGTGCCCAATATGAAGCAACGACAGAACCAATTTTCACAGGCTGTCCTCTGCCCTCCACAGGCACGTTGTGGCATAACCCCCTCCTCTTGTGGGCCACCTGGCTCTATTGCTCTACCCTCCCTGAAGGCCCCCTTGCCTGACCCTGCTCTGACCTTGATGTGCAGTTTGACAAAGGAGGCACTCCCCTTGGGCCAGCCAGGAAGACGGCCTCCGGCCCCACAGCCGCACCCCAGCAGCTCCTTGCTGAAATCCGAGGTCTGACTCAGCACCAAGGAATGGTTGAGGCCGCACCACAGGGCGATGGGGCGGTGCAGATAGTGAACCTGCAGACAGACAGACAACCGGGCCAGGGCCTTTAAGGTGGGGTAGCTAGCAGCCTGGAGGAGGGTGGGCACCCCAGGTTGGAGAAAAGCTGAGTGGTAGGCTTGGGGCAGAGTGCAGTCTTGGGAGTTGGAAGAAAAGAGGATTCTGTCCCAGAAAGTCTGCCCTGCCGTTCCTGTGCACACAAAGCCTCCCAAAGTCTGACTGCATGGCACTTGGCAAGAACTTTGTCTCTTGCTCCTCAGGAAATACGCTCGGCCTTAGGCGAGCCCTGCTGCCCTCTTCTGGCCACCAGGGGAACCTGCACATGTTTCTACACATGTGCAATCTTGCATACATACACACACAGTAAAAAGAAACCCTTTATTACAAAATACCAGCAAGTAACGAAAGGTCAGCCAGGCATGGGGAAGCAGGAGGACTAAAGTGAGTTCCAGTCCAAACCAGGCTACCAAGTTTGTCTCAAAACTCAAACTGAAATCCCACCACTAACTACTAACTTGTCCATGGCTGTTCTGTGGTACGGACACTGGCGAGCGTATGCTTGCGGTGTTCAGAGGGGCAACCTTAGCTGTCATGCCTGAGGCACGGTCTGCCTTGATTCTCTGAGACAGCCTGGAGGCTCCCCTGCCTCCCCATGGCTGGGACTATAATCAGGCACTACTGTGTCTGGCTTTAAAAAAAAACAAAACAAACGAAACAAAACAAAAAACGAAACAAAAACAAAACCATGATTTCTGGGAATCAAATTCAGATCCTCCCTAGCAAGGCCAGCACTGTACTAGGTGGCTTTTATTGTTTTCTCGAACAAACACTTACAGTTTCCTAAACAATACTGGCTTCAATCTAGTCTTGCGTATGCCGGAGAAGCACTCTATCACTGACGTGCATCCTCAACTCGCTTCTTACTTTTTATCTGAGACACAGACTTGATATATAGCCGGGCTGATTTTTAAGCTCAGTGTAGGGCAGGCTGGCTTTGAATAGATCTTTTCTCCTCCCCTTAGGCCTGGTTAAACGTTACATGTTTCATGAGCGATGTGATTATAGTGCGTCGTATTATTGCCTAAAGATTGTTTGCTTAGGTTTTAGTTTAGTTTGCTTCGAGTGATGCAAGGGTGCCGCAGGGGACACCTTCTGCATGTCGGTTTTGTCTCTCCGCCCTGAGGGCTCCCGGGGACTGAACCCCAGGTCATCAGGCTTGGTAGCAAGTACTGTTACCTGATGACCATCTCCATAGCTCTTCATTTGGGGATGGGGTCCTGTGGTGCTTTGAGTGAGAGCTGCCCTGTGAGCTTAAAAGCATGTGCTACAGAGGCCCCCGATTCACACTTGTAATCTTAGCACTAGGAAGGGAAATTGGGAGTTCAAGATCACTTGGTTCATATATTTGAGTGCTTAGTCACCAGGGAGTGGCCCTGTTTGAGGAAAATTAAAGGATTAAAAGGTGTGACCTCCAGCGCCAGGCCTGTCTGATTGCCTTGGTCTTCACAGCAAGAGAATAGCGACTAACAGGTCTCATGTAGCCTGGCTGGTCTAGAACTCACTGTGTAACTGATGGTGATCTTCAGTTTATGGTCCTCCTGTCTCACGGATCACACACTGGGGTTAGCGTCACATATCACTGGGCCTGGTTTTGGTAGTGCCAGAGTCCCATACATTTAAGTGAGCCTTCCATCCCTGACTGGTCACCCTCCTCATTCCTCTGTGGCAGCCATGGCCACTGCCTGCATCTGCCTGTCTCCTTTCCGAATCGGTTCACCCATGTTTGTGCCTCATAGTGCAGTGGTTTCCAGGCGCCCTCTCTGCTCTCATCTGACCAGTCTCTTGTTCTCATCTCTCTACCCATCTCTCTCTCTTGTCAAGACTGGACCTCCCAGAGGCTGGCCCTGAATTCCCTATGGAGCCAAGTGACCTTGAACTCCCAATCTCCCTGCCTGGTGCTAAGATTACAAGTGTCAATCGGGGTCCTCTGTAGCACATGCCTTTAAGCCCAGCTTTGGGTGGCAGAGATAGGTGGATCTCTGTGAGTTCAAGACCAGCCTGGTCTACAGAGTGAGTACTTAGGACAGCCAGGGCTACACAGAAAAACCCTGTCTCAAAGAACAAAACAAAAGAAAAGATTACAGGTTTATACCACCATGTCAGGTTTTCATGTGGTGCTCGCTCGGGGATGGAACCCAGGGATTTGTGCATATAAAGAATGCTCTCTGTCAGCTAAACAATCCCCAGCCCTCTCTTGCTTCCCCCTCTACTTTTTTCCTGCTAGGGTTTCAATTTAGGATCTTGTACATGCTGGGCGAGTGCTCTCCCACTGGGATCCATCTAGTCCATCTGGCAGCCTTTTGTACTGTCTTAGGTGAACGCTTCATCATTACCAGTTCTCATTACATGGAATGCCTTCTCCTCTCTGTGATAGAGCCTTCTCAAACCCGCAGGCCCTGCCCTATCTGAGCCTTTTAAAACCATATGCGTTTGTGTTGGAGAATGCACGTCCATGCATGTGCCTATTGAGGCTGGAGTCCACGCTGAGTGTCTGTCTCACTTGCCCTCCATCTTTGTTTTGAGGCAGGGTCTCTCACTGAGCCTGGGGCTCACCAGCTGGCTAGGCTGGCTGACGAGTCCCTGGGAGCCTTTGTCTCCCCATCCTAGTGCTGGTACCCTAGGTGCTTCCTGCCACACCCAGCTTTTTACATGGGTGTTGGGGATCTGAAGGCAGGTCTCTGGGGTTCCGTGACAAGCACTTGACTGACATTCTGAGCCATCTTCTTGGGCTGCATCTTGCCTTTTCCAGTACTTCAGCACGCCCAGGTCCCCCAGCCCACTCCTCCACTCAATCCCTTCTGCATAGGTAGTGTGCTCTGCACAGAACAGACCTCTGGGGTAAGGCCTGCAGCAGCACCCTGGGTGTTTATGTGAAGGTGGTTTCTAGGGAACATGGCAGAGAGGCGGGGCTTAGGAGACTGGACGAGAGTCACAGGAAACAATCTCACCTGCGTGGGTTCCCCTCGGTCCATTTTGTCTCCAGTTCCCAGCTGCCCGTATCTGTTATTTCCCTGCATAAAGATTCGGCCAAACTCATCTACCAGGCCAAGATGGTTATAGCCAAGAGCGCAGAAGAGGACCTAGGGAGGTTAAGACAGCAAGAGCAAGTGAGCCTCGCAGTTCCCAGGAAACTCAGCTCCAGAACTGCCCCTAACCAGTCCCATCTGGCCTCCTCTCCCTGAGTCCCCCTGTCCCACCCAGATCTACTGTTCCAACCCCTAGAGCACAACCCTCTCCTCTGCCCCGCTGTCCATGCCGGCATCCTACCTTGGCAGGCAGGGAGAGAGCAAGCGGCATCTGGTGGTCCAGAGGGTCAAAGGCTTGAAGGGTCCCAAAGAGATCACGATACACCCCTGGGGTGTGCACCTCAAAATACACTCCCCCCTGGTCTGGGGGGTCGGGAGCCCTCAGCTCAGCAGCTTTGGGCACCCATTTCCTAGGGGTAAAGCCCTACCTGTGATGGTTAAGGCTGAAAGATTGCAGGGAGTCTCGTACAACCAACACAGCGGTTGGCTTTGATGCCGGGGAGCTAGCCACAGTCACTAGGATGCCCTAAGGAGTTTGGGACTATGGGGGGATCTGCCCAAGGTTAGAGTCTTAAGACAGAGGGATACAGATTTTTTTCTTAAATTTTAATATGTGTGTGTGTGTGTGTGTGTGTGTGTGTTATGTGATATGTATATAGGTATGGATGGCATGTATGTGCCACATATTCGTATCAAAGTCAAAGGTATTGACCTCAGTGTCAATCAGTCTGTGCCCTCCACCTTGTTTGAGGTAGGATTGCTTGCTGTTTTAATGCCAGACTGGCTAGCCTCCGAGTTTCCAGGGACTGCCCCCGCCCCATCTCTGCCTTTGGGTCCTGCTCTGTGTGTGTTCAGGAAGCTTGAGCTTATCCTCAACCTTGCACAACAAGTACTTTTCCCCATGGAGCCATCTCCCCAACCCTTGGAGGGGCTTCTTACCCGTGATATAGAGGGTGCTGCTCTGGTTGGAAGCCATGCAGGTCACGCGCAGGTGAGGCAGGCATCGAGACACCTTCCTGAGGGCCAACTGCACTGTATAGGAGCGCGGCTGGTCCAGCTGGGTTTCGTTCACAACCAAAGAGTAGATCTTCCCTTCCTCTGGGGGTGTGAAGGGAGGCATACCATTACGTGGAGGAGGGGATCCATCGATCACCAGATAAGCATCCCATAGGACCCTCAACAGAAACGATACCTGCCCTACAGTAGAGCGGCAAGGGAAAGAAAGGGTGGGAGGGCCAATGAGATGGCCACGTGGGTAAAAGCACTTGTGACAAGTGGGTTCAACTGCCGAGACCCATGGTGGGAAGAGAGCATAAGTCCTGAAAGTTGCCCTCTGACCTCCACATGTGCATGGCGTATGCATGCCTGCATACACACAAACACATACATGTGCACACACGGCGTGGGGGGATACAGTGTGGTGACACATGCTTTTAATCTTAGCACTTGGGAGGCAGAGACGGGCAGACCTCTGTGAGCTCAAGGGCAGCGTGATCTACATCGTAAGTTCTAGGCCAGGCAGGACCGAACTACTTAGTGAGATTCTGTCTCAGCAACAACAGAAATAAAATAAGGAGAAAGAAAGACTAGAAAAGGAAAGGGGGGAAGAGAGAGAATAGCTTTCAGCCCCCAGACGTCAGCCTTGAAAATAAAACAGGAGAGAGGAATGGGGAGCAGACCCAGTGATTAGCTGCTGCAGACTCTTAATTTGAGTGTTGGGAAGAACAAAGCCTGGCTATTTAGGTTCCTGCCTGGCATTCGGAAGTCCACAGGGTCTCAGGCTTAAGACTGAGGACACTGGGAAAGTAGGCAGTTTGGGATGCAAAGTGAAGGGCCTCGCATGGACGCTAGGAGGAGATTGGATTTTTAAAATCAGATATTCATTGGAACAGTGCTTTCCAAACTACTTAACAGAGCATTGTACTAGCCTGGGCATGCGCAGAAGTCAGAGGACAGCCTCCAGTGTGGGTCCTTACCTTTCACCCTGTCTGTGTTACAGTCTCATCCCTACCACTATATATGGAGACGAGCCAGCCTGAAGGCTTGGGGATTCACCCGTCTCCATCTTCACTCTCACCATCATAAGATTACAGACTTGCACTACCTACTTGCCTTTATGTTGGTTCTGGGAACCCACGCTTATCTCCTCATGCTTGTTACCCTGAGTCTTTGACCCACTCTACCATCTACTCCACACTCCTATTTGTGGAACAAAGTCTTAGTAGCCTGCCCTCAGTGTCTCTGTGCAGCTTAAAAATGACCATGAACTCAGGACTCCCCTGCCTCGGGAGATCACCACATCCCATTTATATGGTGTTTCATGAACATTGATCCCTGGCCTGAGAATTTATCCGAAATTCTATGTGAATTCTAGAACTTCTGGGGTTAGAGTGGGAGCAGGCAGCAGGTAGAACGCTCTCTGGCAGACCCCTTTCTCTCTCCTCCCTCTTGGGCAGTTCCTGAAGAATTTGCTGGCCATTTGCAAACCACCGTGTCGCACCTGTGAGGAGCAGTAGGGCCCGCTGGGTCTCCTGGCCAACCAGCACGATCTGCTTGAAGCTCATGGAGTGGTGGAATGTCATCTTGAAGACCCGCTGCCCACTGGACTGCAGATAGACCTCCACACAGTCACAGGCCCGGCTACCGGTGGAGCCCACCACTGCCTGCTGTTCCCGAGTAGCCAAAACATAGAGGTACTTCCGGTAAACCGTATCGCATCTCGGGTCGGACGCAAACTGTGGAACAAGGTGATGCTGTATGGGGCTCTGAGGCTCTGGATGGGATGAGGCTAGAGCAAGTGGATCATGGGATGGGAAATGAAAAGCTTGGGTCCCAGGTTAGGGAACGAGAGCTTCAGGTGGTGCTCTGACTCAGTGGTAGAGTGCCTGCCCAGCATGTGTGACATCCTGAGTTCAAATCTCAGAGCAACAAACAAACGAAAACAAGAAGACGATAGATAAAGGGGTTGCTTTCAGGGTCCCTGTGAGGGGGCAGATGTCTCTTTAGGGGAGAGACCCAGGACGCCTCCACTCACATCCTTGGCACCACGACACAGCACCACGTAGCGGCAGGCTCGCTTCCACTGGATCTGGCCAAGGGTGGAGGACACCAGAGCATTTTTGAGGAAGAAGAGGGTCCCCACATAGTCGAGAATGAACACGTGGTCCTTCGTAGGTAGGAAGCGGCGGTAGCCATGGGCTAGCATGGGGGCCACACTCTTGCTGAGACAGCGGCGGCGTCCTCCGAAAGCCTGGAAATACAGGCCCTTCGTATCTGAAGAATAGAAGGGGATGGTTTCAGGGTTGAGGTGATAGGAGCAGTGAGAGTCAAAGCTTGGGTGAGCTACATTTTGTTTCCAGACGCCCTGGTATTGAGATCTTATTTTCCTATCCCTAGACCTGGGGCCCTTCCCCGGGGTGACACAGAAAACTTGGGTTTGTGCCCTACCTCTGCCTGTCCCATGTCACACCTGTGCTTCACAGTAAGCATCTCTTTAGGCCAGCCTTGTAAGACACACATCAAGGAAGCATAAGAATAACCCGAAAAGCCGCAGAATGAAGAGAGATAGGGGAAGCCAAGACAATGCAGCCATGTTCTCTCATCTCTGCCTTTCCGGTCAGCTTTCTCTGAGCTCTCTCTGTGTGTTCTCGAAGGAAGCGACTAGGTAGGGCCTTTCTGACGTGGAATATTTGGGTCACTGTTCTCCAGCTGGGGTGATTTTGTCCCTCAGAGACACTGGGAGTTGGTACCGCTACCTATTGTGTAATGAATAGGACAGCCACCACCACAACAGATTATTTTGTCTCTGGCTGGGGAGTTGGCTCGGTGGTTAGGTTCTTGCCTTGCAAGCATGAGAACCAGAGTTGAGAGAGAGAGAGAGAGAGAGAGAGAGAGAGAGAGAGAGAGAGAGAGAGAGAGAGAGACAGATATCTTGGCCTGTCTGCAATTCTGGCTTTGGAAGAGGGAGAAAGGGATCTCGGAGGAAGCTAGTTAGTGAGACGAGTTTTGGGTTTGACTGGGAGACTCCGCTTGACTGACTAGAGCATGGAAAGGTGACTGGAGATGATGCCTGATATCGACCTTGGTATCTACACGCAGGCATCCCAATGTGCATGTGTCTGAACACATGCAAACATGAGTGCACCATCCACACAAACATGAAAGAAAAGTTACTTCATGCCACTGTCCTAGGACAAAAATCTGGGGAGATGGCTGAGGGTGTAGTTATGTGCTGTGCAGAGCCCCAGCACCCATGGAGAAGCTGGTATGGAGCCCTTTGAAGCCTAGCAGGCACTGGCTGGGGAAAGGGGAAGCAGTGACAGAAGGCTCCTTGGGGCTGGCTGGCCATTCTGGCGAGCCAAAATGGCAGGCTCCAGGTTCAGTGAGTCTGTTTCAAAACATAAGGTAGGGCTGGAGAGATGGCACAGCAGTTAAGAGCCCTGGCCACTCTTTCCAGAGGACCTGGTTTGGTTCCCAGCTCCCTGATGGCAGCTCAGAACCATCTGTAACTCCGGGTCCAGATGGTCTAATGCCCTCTTCTGGCCTACTTGGCACTGTGTGCGTGTGGTGCGCAGACATATATGCAGGCCAAACACCCACACATAAAATCAAGGTAAATATTTAAAAATACATGAGGTAGAGAGGGACAGAGAGGGGAAGACAGCCAGTGTCAGCCTTTGGCCTCCACATAAACTACCTGATGCACCAGTGTGTGCCCACGCACGCGCACACACATGCACACACACAATGATAACTCTGGTGTAAAAGAAGAAACTCCACATCTGGGAAATAGGGCTGTCTCTAGGGTTAGAGCTGGAAGGGTTGGTGCACGCAGGGAGACATGGCTAAAATAGTAACTGAGCTGTGAACGGGCTGTTTGTCAGAGGGGGCCTGAGCGAGCCTTGGAGGAAGTCTCCATGGAAGATGTTTGAGGCTAATAAGTTTCTTCCAGACAAAATGTTGCCAGGGGCTGCAAAGGTCATCTGACAACCTGACAGAGAAGGAAGTCCCTAGAGTAAGGAAGGGGGTGAGGCGGGCAGAGGAGGAAGTTACTGAGGGAAGTGTACAGTTAAGAATGGCAGCTCTCTTCCAGGGCCGAGCACCGGAACCCTGGTCACGGATGCGTGGGCTGAGCCTCCGACATATGCGCCTCCACACGCCCTCGGCGTCACACACTTCATGGAAGTAGTGGCAGGTCTGGCCTAGGGCGACCACGTCTTTGACCGGGAGGAAGGAGACGATGTGTTCCACCTGCGGAGGAGCAGGAGGGAGGAGGGGGAGTCACAGGGTGTCCCTCAGCCCTGCAGTTGCTGTCCTCCCCAAACCCTAGAGGCTCACCAGCTCTGGGGGGAACAACTGAACAGAAATAGGGTTCCCTCTCTCCTTCTTTTCACCCCCAGCCTCCAGGCCACAAGAAGGGCAGCTGCGCTTCACCTGCCAGAGGAGAAAGGGGACAAAGGGGTTCTGTGGGGGTCACATCTGTGTTTTTTCCTCTGATGTTCAAACTAGTTTGTTTTTTTTTTTAAACACCTGCCTTGGGGTTCATTCAACTTCAACTCTATACTAGCAAATCCAGCCCTCCCGTCTCTCTCCAGGACCTCGGGCCTTCACCCTCCCTTGCCTGCCTTATTCCTGGACCTGTCCCTGGATTTCTTGCTGCTTGTCAACTCCCTGCCCTTCCCTTGCCTTGCCACCCCCTCACCCTGAGCCCCTCCTCCTGTCTGCACAGCCTGGTCAATTTTTTCAGCTTCTGTCTCCGGCTTCTCCTCACCATCCTGACTGGCCCCTCCCTGCTCCTGCCCTCATCTCTCCAGGCCCCTTGGCTGCCCAGGCCCCAGGCCCCCGTCCCCGCTGCCTTTCCCACACCATGTCCCTAATCTAGGCTTGGGGGGCCTCTAGGGCCCCTCTATCATTTAGGCCCCACCCCCATGGAGTCTGGGGCACATAAACCTTTTTGTGACCTCACTGTCCAGCAACTGTGACCTATTCTCCTTATCCTGACCCAGAGGGAGCTTCTGGGTTCTAGCTCAGATATGGCTGCCAGAGGGCTCAGGATACTGGTTTTACTGGAGATTGAAAAAAGTGAACTACTGACAGACGGTAAGTCCTTCCTCTTCTAGGAAGAGGTAGTAGACTTTCTCCGTTTTCCTTTGAACTCTGAAGAGAAAAACTGGGGATTCCTGAGTAGTCCCAGGCCTCCAGGGATTTGTATTTCCAGAGTACAAAGCCAAAAAGAGTATGAGGCTGGATGTAACCCCAGCTGGTAGAGTGCTTGCCTGCCATGCACGAGGCCCTCGGTTTGATTCCTCAGGACCAGGTAAAGCCCGATATGGTGATGCACACTTGCAATCCCAGCACCCAGGAAGCGGAAACAGGAAGACCGGGAAGGGAGTTCAAGGCCACTGTTGGCTACACGATGCCTTTGAGGCCACTCTGCATTGCTGCATTACAGGAGACATTGCCTAAAAAAAAACAAAAAAAACAATAAAAATAAAAAGTAAAACTTTGCCAACGACAATGGAGAAAAGGGAACCCTCATCTAACTTCCTGCTCCAAAAGCAAGATGCAAGTGAGAACAATTGAGTAGAAGTCCTTTAGTCTCACTGAAAACAAGTCCAGGTGGACATGCTGCTTTCCCGTGACGACCAGCGGCCTGGCTGCGTGTGGAGAATGAGAGGTGGGAGAAAGGGTGGGTGAGCTCTGGAGATCAGGGCATCGCCTGGAGTCCAGGCACTTGGCTTTTCCTGCGAGTGGCACTATCCAGAAGGAGCAGCAGATAAGGCTGCATCTGATAGGTAGGGAAGCTCTACGGCAGTGACTGACGGGACTGACTTTCCAGGAGCTCAGAAGGATTTCATCCTGTTGGACAACCAGGGCCTAAGAGCCAGGCAGATCTGCTCAGCACCCGCACCAACTCCATTATCTGAGTTAACCAGGACATGCAGCTCAGGGGCGGGGCTTGTGCTTAACACGTGCCTGGCCTTGGAGTCCGACCCCTGCTTTCTTACGGTAACTAGCAAACAGCGACTTTGGGAGCCTAAGGAGTTTTAATAAGGAAAAAGAACTCCATTACACCCATAGTGTGTGTGTGTGTATGAGCGTGCACATGCATGTGGACATGTGTGAGCTATATCGCACACAGGTGGAGGTCAACTTGAGAGCATCTTTCCTCCTCCTAACCCGTGGGTCCTGGGAATTGAACATCCCTTTACCCTCTGAGCCATTTATCCAGTCCAAATTTTAAGTGCTCCATTATTTACTTTTTGAGACTGAGTCTCACTGTGTAGCCCTGGCTGTCCTAGAACTCAGTATATAGACCAGGCTGGTCCTGACTCAGATCCATCTGCCTCTGCCTCCTGAGTACTGGTGTAGCATGCACCACTACACCCAACTTAAAAAACAAGATTTGCCTTGTAAAACAAATTTGTGGGGGGCTGGAGAGATGGCTCAGTGGCTAAGAGCACTGACTGCTCTTCCAGAGGTCCTGAGTTCAAATCCCAGCAACCACATGGTGGTTCAAAACCATCTGTAATGGGATCTGATGCCCTTCTCTGGTGTGTCTGAAGACAGTTAGTGTTTATATGATAAATAAATCTTTAAAAAAAACAAATGTGTGTGTGTGCATGTATGTGTGTGTTTGCGTGCATGTATGCATACCATATTAAATGCCAGGATGCCATGGAATTGGGAGTTTCAGATGACTGTGGGCCACCATGTGAGTGCTGTGAATAAAACCTGGGTCCTCTGCAAGAGCAGCAAGTGCACACAACTTCTGAGCTCTCTCTCCCCAGCCCCTAAGGTTGAATTGCTTTTTGTGTGAGCCTGTCGGGGAGCATGCCTGTGGTGGCCAGAAGAGCGCCCTGGATGGCCTGAAGAGGAGACAGGCTGCCGTGAGCCACTCTGTCAGGTGCTGTGGACAGAAGTAGATCCACACACATTCTTAACCAAACTCTCTCCAGCCCCCAATCTTTAATAGTTTAATAAGCGTTTAGGCACGTCAGCATAGCAGGTAAGACTTGAGACAAGAGGACAACTTTGGTTACTGGTGACGAGGCTGTCACTACAGAAGATTTTAAGCTCTCTAAGCGAGTCCTGCATGAGGGTGCACACCTGTAACCCCAGCACTTGAGAGGTGATGACAGTCAGGAGTTCATGGTCGCTCCTAGCTACATCACTAGTTAGAGGCCAGCTAGGGCTACAGATCTTGTCTCAGAAAGCCAGTCTCTCTCTTTCCTTTAGGTCACCACGACACCCACATTGAGAAAAAAAAAAGACTGAAATTACGGGGCCATGTTAGCCACAGCTATAGCCCCATTGGTAAGCAGTGGAGGTGCCCAAGGGGAAGAGAGATGCTTAGTGGCATGCTTTACCACAGGATTAACCTTGGAGGAGCCAAGGCGATTAAGGGTGCTGGAGAGCCTCTTTCCTAGTGACTCGAAGCCACACAGAAGGTTCATTAAAGCTAACATTCTTTTTAAAGTAAATAAATCTTTTTTAAAAAAGTATTCTTTTACTAATATCTCTCACATCTGGGACTCTTTCTTGTACTTTTTTTAAAAAAGTTATTTATGTAGCTATGTAGTTCAGGCTTGCCTAGAATTGACCTCGAAGTCCTGATCCTTCTGCCTCCTCTTTTTAAGAACTGTCACGACAGGCTCATGCCACCACATCCGGCTTTAAATAAGAGGTTTCCAATAGACAAAGTCTGTTATGAAAGTCGGGGGAAAAGTTCTATGTGGAAACCTGAGATTTATCCAGCCTCCCTTTCCTCATTTATAAAAAACGAAGGTCTTAGCTGGGCGGTGATGATGCACGCCTTTAGTCCTAGCATTCGGGAAGCAGAGGCAGGCGGAGAACACTGCGTTCGAGGCCAGCCTGGTTTACAGAGGCCTGGGCTACACAGAAAAATCCTGTCTCGGAAAACCAACAAACAAACAACCCCCCCCCCCAAAGATCTTGTTCTAGAGGCCATGAGATCCTTCCTAGTCTCTAAAACTTGGCCGACCGTCACAAGTCTTCTCCAGGGGAACTTTGGTGAAGATGGCAGGTCTGATGACTTTCTCACTGGTCAACCCAGGCGTTCCCGTAGGAACTCAAGACTGCGCAGGCGAAAATGGTCCCTTCTGTTGAGACAACAGCCTGAGTGCTCACTGGGGCATCCCTCGCCCTTTCTCACTTCCCGGACGCTGGTTTGCTCCTTCAGCTAGCATCCAGTTCTAACCCTGCACTGTCAGCCCGCCCAGCGCGCTGCGTTTACTGTCTTTACCTGGGTCTCAAAAATTCTAGCTCACCCTCCTTCTGTCTAGCAAAAGGGGCATCTCCTAGTGCATGCTATTGGTAGGCAGAACCTTCCCTCAGAGAAGAGGCCGGGACAGGTTCCTTTCGAAGGTTCTAATTGGTTTTCTTCACAGTCACTCGCCTGTATCTACATTGCAATTGGTCTTGGTTGAAAGAGGGACTGACCCGCAGGTTTGTGGTCTCTGGGTCTCAAATGCCCTAAAGTTGAGAGCTGTAGTCCCCGCCTCCTGGGTGGGTCTCATTGGCTCCATCTCTAGACTCAAGAGTTGTGATTGGATGTCACTGCGCGGGGCGGGCCGACCAGGAACCGCGGCCGTTGGCGGGGTGCTCCGCTTTTACCCCCTCCCGTACCTCAGTGTAGTCTAGAATTGAGAGGCTCCACCCCTTTACCGTTTTCTGATTGGGCACGTCTAACGCATCTGTGGTTCGTGATTGGTCCGAGGGGTTCCTGACCCTCGCTTCCTCCCTTCAGTGGCGACTACGGCGGCTCCGAGGAGGGGGAAGGGCGAGAAGGGCCGGCCGGTGCCGTCAGTCAGGCAAGGGGAGCCGCCGGGAGCGGATGGCGGCGGCGGTAGCGGGCCCACTCGCCGCCGGGGGTGAGGAAGCTGCAGCTTCAGTCTCCGTGCCAGGGTCTCCTGGTCTGCCCGGGAGCCGTAGCGCAGAACGAGCCCTAGAGGAGGCTGTGGCCACCGGGACCCTGAACTTGTCCAACCGGCGTTTGAAGCACTTCCCCCGGGGCGCGGCCCGCAGTTACGACCTGTCAGATATCACCCAGGCTGGTGAGTTGCGCTGGTGCCCAGAGAGCAGGGGACCCACACTGGACCGCGACCCTCATTTGCATAGCCCCGCCTCGCGTTCGAATCAGACCCACCCCTTCACCTGGCAGTCTTGAATGCTCGCCCCTTGGGATTGGCATTGAGCCCGCGACCTCCCCTCCCCTCTCTAAGAACCACTGGACAATGAGTTCTCTTCAAGAGTGCACAGAACACTTTTGGCAGAACTCTGTGAAACTCTTCCTTTATTTGCATATTGCGCACCTGTAGCATGGTCCCGCCCTCACCTTGTTGGCTTCTTCAACCTTAGATCTAATCAGCTCTTAAAGCAAGCCTCCGTGTATAATATCATTAATTGCTGCATTCTTTCGCCCTTTAAGTCGTTTCCAACTCCGTCCTCACCCGTCCGCTTCGACCCCAACAAGCCCCGGTTATCCCTTCCCTAAGGGTCGCCCCTAACAACCCGAAGTTTCTGCTTGCTTTTCCGCAGTCTCCCCAAGTTCCAGCCCCTCTCTTCTGTCCACCCCAACCTGTCTTTGTGAAAGAAGTGAATCTCCCGCCCTTAACTTTTAATTATCCCGGACCCCTTTATCCTGGCTCTGTGAGGTCACTATGGAGTTTGTGACCTCATAGGAACCCTACAAGTTTGCTTTTCCCTTAGGGGAGGAACTTGAGGCAGCTTGCTGAAAGGAAAGACATTGTATCTCTTAGCTAAGAGTGCTGGCCCCCTGGAGACTCTCCTTCCAGTCCTGCCCTCAGGATCCCACTAATCATGTCCCCTCCACCCTGGTGTGTGTGTGTTCGAGATCCCTCTACTCATGTACACTCTACCCTTGGGTCTGTTATGGCTAGGCACTGGGGACTGTACTATGACAGGTGAGTCAGGCTTCAGCTGCTGAGGCAGCCTATGGACTTGGGCTGGCAGCTGAGGGCGGGGAATCACAACAGAGGGCTGCATTCCCGGAGCCCCACCCCAGTCTGGGCTGACTCCTCTCCTCTCCTGGTCCAGGATCAAAGAGCACCATTGCTAGGCAGGTGCCTGCTCACCTCACTCACACACAGCCGGGCTCCCCTTTCAGCCCTGGAGAGAAAAAGTTTAAATCCCTCTGTTTGAAAATTCTTTTTCCCTACACAGTCGAATGAATCCTGGGAATGGGTGAGCCCCCAGGAGCCATCCTTACCCCTCCCAGGTCCCCCCAACCCCCAAGCTCCAGATTGACCTCAGCAGCTGTGTGACACTGGCCGTCTGTTCCCTTTCCCCTCCCCCCTTGCTTGTTTTTTGACAAAGACCAAATGTTTTTCTTTACTTCCTCAGGGCTCTGTCTCAGTGAGTGGACTCTTGGGAAAACTACCAAGCCCTCCCAGGCCCTCCCAGCCCCTCCCAGCTCCTGCCCCAACCCAGTCTCCTCCTTCAACATTCCGGCTCTGGGTGCAGCTAGGGCTCCCCCGGGTGCAGGTTCACTTGTGTGCTGAGGTGGGAAATTCCCAGCCTCCTGAAAACCCCTCTCTGCCTTCTTCAGTCTTGTTGGAGCCCAGGTTCTAGGCAGGTGGGTTCCACTCTGTCCAGCGTCCTCCTGTCTTCTCTCTCCAAGCTGGGTCCCAGCCTGGGAGGCTGTGTGTGTATAAGAGAAGCCCAGAGTTACCTGGCGCCCTGTCTTCTGTTTACCCTCCAACCCAGCTAAGTGCTTATGCTGCTGGGTTATTCTGAACCCTCTCCTGCTTGCTGACTTCCCTGATTGTTCCCTCTGTGGAATCCCTGACAACCAAGGATCGTGTTCCCTTGGCCTACTGGTAGAGACCTGGGTTGGGGCAGGGCAAGTTCTAGCAAAGGAGAAGTGTCGATCATTCTCCCACAGACCACATCCTGTGCCCCTGAGCCCTGCCTCCTCCAGCCTGGGCTCCTTCCGCCCCTGACTTCTGCCCCTCTACCCTTTACCCGGTCCCAGTTTGTTCTCCACTCCCATGCATGCATACATAACACACTTACTGCATTTGTGAACACAAAGGAAAGAGGCAGGTGTTGGGCATGGGGGAGGACCAGATGCAGCCTCCCACCCTCTCCAGAACTGGTCTTCCATACTAGCTCTGTCTGTGTGCACTGCGGCAGGGCAAAGAAGAGCAAGCAGAGCAGTGTTTAGGCATCAGGCTAATATCCCCTGGGAAGCATGTGCAAGCCACAGCCTAATGGATTGTTTCTACTCCGTTTCCTGTCACAAGACACATTTCCTTGGGGGAATGTTCCCCAGCTTCTCTTCCTCTGAGCTTATGCCCTCTACTGAAGAAGGGGGCCCTTAAAGAGGCTCACATCCACTCTGGCCTGGGATGTCCCCTCAAATACCCAGACACCACCTAGGGTATGCTGAACAGAACAGACAGAGATACAGGCTTCTAGGGGTCTGTGGTCTGTGTCTCCACACTGGACAGAGCCGCAGGCTTGCCTCTGCCACTGCCATAGTGAGCCAGTCTTTGACCAGAGGGTGTCAGCCTCCCACCTGTACTCCTTGCTCTGCTCATGGACCTGAGGCACAGGGCAGAGAGGAAGTAGAGGAACGCTGCTGAGGTTGGAAGGGCAGCCAGCCTGGGGACCTGGGAACGCCAGTGAAACGCCCTTGAGTACTCTGAGAACTTGGTTCCCAGCTCCAGCTTAGCCTTCTGCCATTCCCTCTCTGACCTCCTGAAGCTACACATTCCTAGTCTTTTGGTCCTTGAGGCTCATGAAAAATTAGCCAAGTGTTAGGTTCTCACTTAATCTCTTGTTGGTGATTTCTTCCCTGTGTTGAAAACAGGTTGAAGCTAGGAGGAGGGGCCCCCCAGAGGTTTCTGTATTCTGATCTTGACCTTTCCTGCCTATCACCTTACTGTTCTTTTCAACTTCTCTTTCTTGTGCTGGGATCACATCCAGAGCCTGCCATGTGCTAGACCCATTGAGTCACATCCAGCCCTAAGCAGGCCCTGGCTTTTGATGGGGGCGGGGGAGAGTGAGTGCATGCTACATGGAGGCCAGAAGAGGATGTTGGGGTGCTGCTCTATCACTGCACAGGCCCAGTTAATGTCTCCCGGCCTCTACCACCCACCCCTCCCCACAGCACTGAGGTCACAGGTGTGTGTCATGTCCAGTGCTTCCCATGGGTGCTGGGGTCTAAACTCAGATCCTCGAGGGCGCCTGTGGAGTTAGTGTTATTCACTGAGCCTTCTCTTTATCTCCCTGACTCTCTTTATAAGCAGGGTCCCCTTGTGTGATCTCCCGCCTTTCGGCTCTCCTGACATCTCAGCATACACAACCACAGTGTTACACAACCCTGCCTGTACACTACCAGAAGTCTTCATTTGTCCTATTTTTTTGCTGAGTGGGACAGACTCGAGTCCTGAACTCTTGATTCTTCCCTCTCAGCATTCTGATTGCTGCAATTACAGGCATGGACCATTACATGTAATTTCATTTGTGAATTTAAAGATTATGTTTATGGTCTGTTATTACCCTCCCAAGTCTGGGCCTCCCTGGCTGTGTCCCTCTGGCCTGCTCTTTGCCTTCCTGGTCATGCTTATAATGTGCTTTGGTTTGTAGAAGACTTGCCTCCCCTGGGAGGCTAGGTTTATGAACGTGCATGTGTTCACGTGTTACATATGTGTGCACACACCTGTAGAAGCTAGTTGGTCAAGCTCAGCTGCTCTTCGGGTACCTTCCACTTTGCCTTTTTGAGACAGAGTCTGTTCATTGACCTGGTCACAGAATCAGCTGACTGGTCAACTGGCCAATGAGCACCAAGAATCCACTCATCTCCGCCTCTCTAGTTGGGATTGCAAGTGAACACTGCCATAGCTGGCTTTTTTATACATGGATTCTGGGGGATTGAACACAGGTCGTTGTCATTCCTGTGTGGCAGGCCTTTATCACTCTCACTTTAACGCTGTGGGCTTGATTCTTTAGGTCAGTGGGGGATAGGGAGCTGGGCAGCTGCTCTAGGGGACACTTAGCCCCCCTGTGAGAGGCTAAGCCTTTTCTCAGCTCCTTCCGGACCCTTACTTTCCTTAGACTTGTCTCGGAACCGGTTCCCCGAGGTGCCTGAGGCAGCTTGCCAGCTGGTGTCCCTGGAAGGCCTGAGCCTCTACCACAATTGCCTGAGATGTCTGAACCCAGCCTTGGGGAATCTCACAGCCCTCACCTACCTCAATCTCAGGTAGTGGGGCTTATTCTGGGGGCCTTGAAGACCTTGTATGCCCTCCCAGTGGTCCTCCCAGCCCCCGGCGGGGGCCCGGTGCTAGATGCCTTGCCTGGGGAGTGAGCCTGCTGCCTTCCTCCCTTCCACAGCCGGAACCAGCTGTCATCATTGCCACCCTACATCTGCCAGCTGCCCCTTCGAGTGCTTATCATCAGCAACAACAAGTTAGGAGCCCTGCCTCCGGACATCAGCACCTTAGGAAGCCTGCGGCAGCTTGTGAGAATAAGGGGCAAGGGCCAGAGAGGGCCTGTTGAGCCAGGGCCCAGGGCCTTTTGGGGGGTGGCTAGAGAAAGGTAGGAAGCACCCTCCAGAAAAGGCTTGGGAAAGGCAAGTAGCTAGAGAGAGAGAGCAGAGCGATTTCCGCTGATCCAGGCTTATAGAGCCTTCTCTGACCTAGGATGTGAGCAGCAATGAGCTGCAGTCCCTCCCCGTGGAGCTGTGTAGCCTCCGTTCCCTGCGGGATCTCAATGTTCGAAGGAACCAGCTCAGTACCCTGCCTGATGGTAAGGAGCGCGAAGCAGATGGCGTCCGTGCGAGTGTGTATGTATGTCTTCATCAGCTCAGCTGCAGTAGCACAGGCCATACCCTGGTGGCTTCTCAGTGGCACAGGCTTTCCCACAATTAGATCAGGTGCTGTATGGCCTGGTGTATCAGGGCTCTCTGTGGATAACAAGACACCAACCACTGTCTGTGTCCTCACCAACAGGGCAGAGAGAGCTCCAGGGTCTTTGCGCTCTATTTTGTAAGGATGCTAATCCTCTCTGGACTCTGCCCTCGTGACCTGAGTTACCACCCTTAGGCCCAACTTCTTAGTACTGATCACTTTAACGGTTATGATGTCAACATACAAAATGGGGGAGGGGGACCCAAACATTTAACTTGAAATAATGCTTCTACTCGGGGAAGTCACAGGCAAGAAATCTTTTAAAAATAACCTTGCCTTAGTCGCTCAGGGAGTCTCAGTATCTAAAGCAAACAGCAAACAGTTGTCTTTGCTTCTGACCATGGCAACCCTCAAGGCCGAGAAGGCAAGGACTCCTAGTTCTGCTTTTAGGAGTGTGGAGACAGGGCAGGAAGAAAGGTAGGAGGGAGTCAGGCAACTGTAGAATCCTAAGGTTGGAAGGGACCTGAAGGCTCACCGACACCCACCTCACCCCAGCAAGAGCTCTTGAAACAACCAGCGCTAGTCAGGTGATGCTCTTGAGTCTCCTCTCGGGGACTCTGACTGGGAGGGGCCCCGTACCCGCATTTGATAGTCGCACTGCTCTGGCCTGTGTGCTTCCTGTGTTTCAGGTGGGGAGCTTGATAGATGTGACTGAGACCCGAGACCAACCCTCAAAGGTTTAGTGGCTTAATGGAGGAGAGACAGCCATTCATAGGGAACTGCTAAAGCAGGAGGCTTGGGAACCCAGGAGAGGGGAGCAGGGTCGACTATAGAGGACGTTCCATCCTTCATCCAGGCAGAGGAGCACCATGTGGCAGAGGAGCACCATGTACAGAGCACGAAGGCAGGGATAGCCTGTTTTAGCTTGGACAGTCAGAAAGACAAGCTAGAGGGAGGCAGGAAGTCTTGGCCTTGAAGACCAACAGTAATGACTGTGCATTTTCCCTGCCTCCTTCCACCCCTTTCTGCCCTCTGCCCTCTGCCCTCCCAGTCTTTAAGTGTCTTCATTACTTTTCTGTTCCAAAATGCATGAAGCCAAGGAGTTTTGTCTTCTTTAGTTGAGACAAGGTCTCACTATGTAAACCAGACTGGTCTGGAGCTCACAGAGATCTGCCTGCCTCTGCCTCCCAAGTGCTGGGATTAAAGGCTTGCACCACCTACCTGGCTGGAATTTTGTCTTTTTTGTTTTGTTTTTTGGGGCGTAGTGTCTTGTAGTTCAGGCAGGCCTCCAGCTAAGCGTGTAGGCAGGAATGGCCTTGAACCCCACTTCTCCTGCCTCCCCTGTGAGTGTTGGGACTGCGGTTACTTTAGCAGTCCTGGCCATGTGGTATGGGAGGCTTTTGAGCAGTAACATCAGTAGGTTTGTGTCTTGTGCTGCTCGCTGGAGAATGTAGGATGGATTTCCGGGTGGGGGTGGCAGGAGAGGAGGGCGCATAGGGCTGAGCAGCAGCTGAAGTGGATGGGCTCTGCTCAGCTGAGTGAGGAGAGCAGCAGCCCTTTGTTTCTGGGGAGCGAGCTGAGCCAGCCAGGGTTGGAGATGCTGTGATGGAGCCAGGGTGATTGACTGCTCAGAGCCAAGTTAAAGGAAGAGGGTTCAAGGCCTCAGGCCTGGGCTTCTCCTAACTCTCCCTTTGCCCTGCCGCTAGAGCTGGGGGACCTTCCTCTGGTCCGCCTGGATTTCTCCTGTAACCGTGTTTCCCGAATCCCAGTCTCCTTCTGCCGCCTCAGGCACCTGCAGGTCATTCTGCTGGATAGCAACCCCCTTCAGAGTCCCCCTGCCCAGGTAAGGTGCAGCCTGGGTGGACCTAAGGACACAGGTGCTGTGGGTAGTGTGGGGGTCTCAGGGCTTGGGGAGCCACCTCATTCTTGTGCATGTGTCCCTCTCACAGATATGCCTAAAGGGGAAGCTTCACATCTTCAAGTATTTAACAATGGAAGCTGGCCGTCGGGGAGCTGCCCTCGGGGACCTGGTCCCTTCCCGCCCCCCAAGTTTTAGTCCCTGGTAAGGCCCAGGGGAAGGAATCCCCTTTTTGGGACCAAAGAACTCTCCTGGATTCCAGTGGGAGGGTAGTGGTGCTGCCAGCCTGGGGCTGATCGGGTCTTCCTGGCTGCTTCAGCCCTGCTGAAGATTTATTTCCGGGACGTCGTTATGATGGTGGCCTGGACTCAGGCTTCCATAGTGTTGACAGTGGCAGCAAGAGGTGGTCAGGAAATGAGGTAAGGACCTCCTTTGTAAAGACATTTGGGGATGTCATCTGGGAGGGAAACTTGGTACTGGGAACCCTATATGTTGATATCTCTGGTAGAGGTCATGGCTGGGGCTCATCCGCCTACCATCCCCAAGAGGCTGGCCCTGCACCTGACCCCAGTCTCTGCTGTGCAGCCTGAGCCCATGTGGTTCCCAGCGCTGCAGGGAGCCCAGGTCCCATCTCTGCCTTTCTGCCTTAAAGTCCACAGATGATTTTTCAGAGCTGTCTTTCCGGATCTCAGAGCTGGCTCGGGAGCCCCGGGGGCCGAGACAACCTAGGGAAGATGGCTCTGGTGAGCAACAGAGTTCTCCCAAAAAGTCATGGTGGCTGTGGGCCTGGAAGCCCCTCCTGCTTGCTTGCTGACATGCCCTGGTCTTGCAGGTGATGGAGACCTGGAGCAGATTGACTTCATTGACAGTCACGTTCCTGGGGACGACGAGCGGAGTGCAGCTGAGGTTAGGACCCAGGTCTGTTCCCTGGCAGGTGGAGAGGCACTGAACGGGAAGTGAGGTAAACGGGGCCGGGCCTCTCTTCAGCTCTGCTGTCCTCTCTTCAGGAGCCGCTGCCTTCTGAGTTAAGCCTTGCAGCTGGGGATATGGAGAGGCCATCTAGCAGCAGGTATTCCCATCCCAAGCCCTCTCTTCTGCCTCCTACCCAGCAGCCCTGGGCGCCTCCCCTTCACCTGACAAAGGTCTCTCTCGCCCTGTCTTCTGCCAGGCGGGAGGAGCCTACAGGGGAGGAGAGGCGGCGCCCAGACACTTTGCACTTGTGGCAAGAGCGGGAGCGGCGGCTACAGCAACAGAGTGGGGCGTGGGGGCCCTCCAAGAAAGACAGGTGAGGGCTCAAGGCCTGGAAGGGGCAGATGCAAACGTCTCTCAGACTTTTGTTCTACTGAATGTGCGGCCTGACTGCCCGGCTTGGTTCTCTTCTTCCAGCATCCCAAAGCGGGGGATCAGGGCTACTGGAGCAGGTGCCTCGGCCCCATCCACACAGACCGCCTGCAAGTAGGTGTCCTCTGAGGTCCACCTCCCTATGCCTTCCTTGTGGCCTTCTTTGAGTCCCTTCTTTTCTCCTCAGTGGCCCACCAAAGTCCAGTGCTGCCCAACTGGGAGTTTCAGGGGAGCAGGGAGCTCCCACACTACCCCCCACCTCCCAGGACCCCCTTCCTGTATCTGGACCAGGTAGGACAGCGTCTTTAGGTGATGGCTTGGAGGTGGTTGGACCATAGAGGCCTGAAGGAAGAATGGACTACTGAGGGGATGTCTCTTTGCCTGTCCCTGGCTTTCTCCCCAGTGACAGCTCCTGTTCCCAGGCCACTGGGCTCCATTCAGAGACCAAACAGCTTCCTCTTCCGCTCCTCTTCTCAGAGTGGCTCAAGTAAGTCTGTCTTCCTGGCACTAACCTTGGCAGGACTCCCATCTCTTGGGGCTTGTGTCTCTTAGGGTGTCGTCCCTGTCCATGGAAAACCCCTAGGCCAGAGTTGGTGTTGGTATCAGACCTGGAAGCAGGCTCCAGAGTTTACCCATCATCCCACTTCTCCTTCCAGGCCCTTCCTCTCCAGAGTCTGTTTTGAGACCTCGGCCGTTTCCTCAGATTCTAGAGGAGAAGGAGCTAATATCCCAACTCCGCCAGGTGAGCAAAGAGAGGGAGGCCTGGCCCAGTATGGCGCCCCCTTCCCTTCCTTCCTCAGGACCCACACAGCCTGCAACAACTCCTCCTTGTTCTAGAGCTGTCATGGAGAAGGGAAGGGATGGTGTGACCCTGCTGACCCTGCCTGCTCCTCCTGTTTCTGCTTCCAGATCCTAGAGTCACGGCTGCAGCAACCCCTACCTGAGGACCTGGCAGAGGCTCTCGCCAACGGGGTCATCCTCTGCCAGCTGGCGAACCAGCTGCGGCCCCGCTCTGTGCCCTTCATTCATGTGCCCTCACCTGCTGTGGTCAGTGGCAGCCCAAACGGACGAAGAGGTGAAGGGACGGGACTCTGGCTTTGCCTTTCCAAATTCCTTTCCCTTCTCTTCCGTCTTCAGCCAAAGCTCAGTGCCCTCAAGTCTCGGAAGAATGTAGAGAGTTTCTTAGAGGCCTGTCGGAAAATGGGTGTGCCCGAGGTATGAGGGCTGTGCTTTGCTCTGGAGGGTATCGGTGCCTAGGGCTCAGCTGGATACTGTGCATGAGGGGCGGAGTTCCATCCACAGGGGTGTTTGCTCCTACAGGAAGCATGTGTCCTGGTCCCACCCCTCACATCTCCTGCCCTGCTCTCTTCTCCTGTCTCCCTGTCCTGCATGTCTGCATGTTGGTATGGCTCTGGCTGTGGTCCTTGTTTGTGAGGGCAGGGTGGGAAGGCCTGTGGCTTGATGCTGCTAACTTGTGTTATTTGTCCTTGTCCATTTGCCCTGTCCTCCCTCCCCAGGCTGACCTGTGCTCGCCCTCGGATCTCCTCCGGGGCACCGCCCAGGGGCTGCAGACCATCCTGGAGGCTGTGATCCTGGCTGGGGGCAAGGCCCCTGTCCCAGTCCAGCCCCCCTCTGGTCTGGGTGGCTTCCTCCTCTTCTACGTGGTCTCCATGCTGCTGCTCTATGTCGTCTACACTCGGCTCCTGGGCTCCTAGGACCCACGTTACCCCTTCCCTCCCCACCTTCTATTTATAAGACCTCCTGTTCGCCTGTCCCCACCGGTGGTGCCTTCAGCCCTACCAAAGACACTAGTGTACCCTCACAAACACTGACCTCAGAAGCCCACTCTAGTGCCCACAGTAGCCCTTACCGTTAGTGCTGACGGTACCTTCGGGTCCTCCCCACCAGCCCTCTGCCCCCACCCCCACCTCCATCCTGTCCCCCAGGGATGACAGGAACTCGGCTTTTCCCTATCTGTCCTCCCTCCCCCTACTGGCTGCTATGGGGAGCTAAATTATCTCTGTTTTGTAGAGAGAACTCTATTTGTAGGGGATGTGAGCCCAGTATGGGCTCCCAGCTCTGTGTATAAACTGTATAGACTGTCACCTCTGTGTGTGCTTGTGTGAGCTCCTGCTTCGGCCAGGCCCTGTCCTGCCTGGGCTACCTGCCTGTGCAAGCATTTCCTTTGGAAATGACAGGCCTCCTGCCCAGGCCCCCTGTGTTATCTGCTGCCAGCTTCCATGTGTCATGTGTCCCCAGGCATGGGTCAGTGTCCACCAGGAGCCCCCACCCTCTTAACCTTGTGGGGTAATTCGACGGGAAAACTTAACCTGGGCCCCTCCCCCCAGGAGTCCCTGTGCCAGCCCCACCACATCCTGGAAGAGGAAGGGGCCCCTGGAAGGGGCCTCCCTCACATCGCTGCTGTCCTTCACGCACTTCTGGAACAGCCTTAGGGGTAGAGGTTGGGGCTCTGGGCCCCAACTACCACCGGACCTTACCTGGGAGCAGATGACACCTGGGCCCTGCCAATTAACAAGGACTTGGTGACCATGGTCTTGTGTGTAGTATTGGTCTTGGGTATTCCCCCTGCCCTTAGGCTGCTTCGAGTGCAGCCCCTATCTGGGTGAAGAGTGTTGTGTCAAACACAATAAAGAGAAGCCCAAAGGCCTGTAGGTTGGCCCTCAGGTGTGTTCCTGCCTGTCCATGAATGCGCGATCTTGGGGACCCGAGTCCCCAACTGAGTCCCAGCGTAGAGTGCTGTTTCTGTGCCTCCGGCAGAGGAGCTGTACAGACACAAGTGCCCCATGCCTTTGCCGCCAGGGGGAGCCCTTGAGTACCCGGTGGGAGCGTGCCACGTGGCTGGCGAAACGCTAGCGCAGGCGTCGTGGCAACACCTCTGAGGTGGGCTAGGCCTTGGGCGCTCATGTAGTCAGGGCGGCACGCAAGCACGGCGGTGGGTATTGCCTGGTGCTTCACCAGACGCAGGATGTTGCCTTGGCTTGGGCCATGGGACACAGGCCAGGAGGAGGCGACGGAGGTGCTAGACCTCTCCACGGGCAGTGACCAGGGAAAGGCCTGGAGCTCTGGAGAGGAGACTATGGAAAAGCAACAAACGCCTGTGCAGGACAGGTGAGGGCGTGGTGGGGGCCGTTAGGAGGCGTTGTGGGCTCTTTCCGAAAAAGAATTATCCAGGAGGTCGGTACGGGAAATGGGTATATTGCTTGTCCTGCGACTGACTCAGATCAGCTTTAGGAAGGGAAGTGAGTTGGGAAGCCTGTCCTTCCCTTCTCACAGCTCACAGCCCCAGGCACTCAGCCCATCGGAGACAGAAAGAAAGCAGCTGCTGCCTTTCAGGCACCTGGCTACTGAGTTGACTGCAGAAGCCCCAGGTAGGCACCAGGTCTTGCTGTTTTTACCCACAAGGCCCCGGAGATTCAGAGCCTGTTCTAATCTTGTTTCTTTTATTGACAGTACCTCTTTCTCCCTGGGGGACCTACCAGGTCACCCCCTCAAGGATGACTCCTCTGCCACTTTGGGATCCCAGCCGCCAGGCTAATACAGGATCCCAGCTGCTGGTGAGTTGAATCTGTGACTCTGTCTCAAGGTAGCAGGGGTGCCAAGAGATGGAGCTCAGTCATTTTCTGTTCTCCACAGGGGGCCAGCTGTGGGTCAGGGATATCTTTGTCTAACAGGACCCTGTGCCATCCTTCTTGGCCTATGTATGATGACTGGGGCAGGATGCCCACTACCTCAGGACATCCAGAAGAGAAGCAGGTGGCATCTAGGGACACAGGTACTTCTCTCAGCCCCTCAGCTCAGTTGTGAAGTTGCTGAGGAAGCTGCACTGAGGGCTAGGGTGGAAGGCCAAGGCCACCAAGCTAGCAGGCTCTCTTCCTCAGGGCTCCCGGTGAGAAACTCTGAAGAAGTCTTTCTCTTGGACCCTCTGCTAGCCCCCGGGCAGCGTGTTCCCCTATACCTGCCCAAGCCCCCTCAGCAGGTGAGAATGAGCCCCCCCACATTCTCTCTCCCTTTCTCCATTCAGAGCCAGTGGGACAAACTTCCCTTCCCGTCTTCTCAGGCAATGGGCTCGCTAAAGCTGTCGCTCCCGCCTCCTATCATGTCCTCCTCTGTGCAGCCCTCCTCCTCCCAAGGCTGCCCCTTCTCCTCCCAGCCCCGCCCCCCAACCTGGCTCAGCGAGGCGGAGATGATCGCCCTTGCTGGTCTGCTGCAGATGAGCCAGGGAGAGCAGACCCCCGACTCCCAGGCAAGCTCCCTGTCTTCTGCCAGCTGCCCAGACCCTGCCTATGTCTCTGAAGACCCTGGCCCCAATGGTGGCCAGAGCTGTTCTGGAAGCACTGACCCACGACCCACACAGAACCCCGATAACCACCGTCCATAGTGTACCCTCCCCTCCCTCCACAGGGGCTGTCTCCTCTCCTAGGCCGTTTTGTTGACAATAAATCAGAGTGTGCAAACCAGGCTCTCTGCAGTGGGGCGTGGGATGCGGAAGCAGGCTGGGCCCCGTTACACCACTACACTCAATTATTCTTCCTCCAGGTCACCCACTCCCCGGGGCAGGGAAGCCCACTGAGCCAAGATAGTCAGGGAGCAGGGCACCTTTAATGGGTGGGTTGGGTCCACAGCAGGGGAAGTAAGGAAATTGATCTGGTCTGCCAGGCCCAGAGAAGGGTCAGGTGAGCCTGACTCGGACCCTAGCAGGATGACTCAGGGGAGGACAGGCTGCTTGGGGGCCACCAACATGGTCCCTGATGCTCTCCTCACCCCTATTGTTTCTGAGCCTTAGGACTTACGCTTTGCAACACCAGGTTAGGATAATGCTTTGGCTGAGAAGACACAATGGCATCCAGCTGCCAACATGTGAAGGGACTGAGCTGTCCCAAACCAGGGTGAGAGTTCGTCCGTGCTTCAGCCACAGCTCGCCCGAGACTGGTTCTGTAGGTGTTTTATTTGTTGTTTGGGTTTGGGGTGGGGGTGCAGAGAGATGTTCTAGTACTTTCTCTTAAGAGTCTAATTTCTTTGGAGCACTTCTTCCTGAGGTGTTTCTGAGGCAGTACAGCTGGAAGAGACAGAGCAGGCAAGGGGGCAGCATAGCACCTCACAAGGGACATGGTGGCCTCAGAGTCCCTGGCTCCTATGTGCAGAAGCTGAGCTGAACAGTGCTAAGGTTTTCTCTTCTTTTCCTCTCTTCCCTAACCAATGCTTGGTTCTCCTCCCCTATCTCCTGAAAGTTCTAGAACTTGATGCTGGCATAGCTATGTGGACTATTCCCTGGGGCCGCTCCAGGAACCTCCAGGGGAGGGACTAGGTCCAGGTCCACATAGTTGAGGCAGCTGTCCAGAGACCCCAGCCTAGCACTGGGATAGTCAGGGATGTACATGTAGTCCCCAGAGAGCTCTGACCCTTGGGAAGAGCGGGGCTGAGCCACTGTGGGTCTCCACCTGTCCCTAATGCTACACTGGGCACTAGGATGCCCACGTTCAGGCTCCCTGGCCTTGAACTCGTAGTAAAGAGGCCCCGGTAAAAATCTGTTCATGGGCACATACTCTGTGCTCTCACAATCCTCAGGCTCCTTTCTGGGATCTACCCTGGGAGGGGTGGGGGGAGGAAGACCTGGGGGGGCCATCCACATGTACTCAGCAGCTTTCCCCCCCATGTGCACATAGTCATTCCTCATTCCCATGGCGATGTAGTCCCCACCCAGATCTGGCCCCCTGTAGGAGGGTGCTGACCCCATCCTATCCAGTGGATTGACATAGTCCTGCTTCGCTCTCTCACCCGGGCTTCTCGCTTGTGCTGCCAGTGCCGAAGCAGGGATCTCATATGGTGCTGGGGCAGGGGCTGCAGAAGCCCCCTTTGGAGAATCTCCCAGCGGTGCCTCAGCTTTGCCACTGGCTGCACTGCTCCCCAGTCTCTTCATGGCAGCCAGGACGGTCTCATGAATGCTTTGGGCCACCACTGCATCAGGGGCCTGCAGCCACAGCTCACCAGGACCTATGGGCGCTGAGCGCCCGAGTTCCAGGAAGAAAAAGGAGTCTGCGTGGCCGCAGCGGCGCACACTGAGCAAGGACAAGCGCAGGACTGGTGGTGGCGTTGCCCGGCTGTCTCTGGAGCCTTTGCTTCCCGGCTTCCGCAGGAGGCTCAGGGCCCCAGAACCCAGGCACAGGCGATAGCTGCCGCTGCTCAGGCCTGGTGCTCTCCCCAGCCCCTTGGACCGCAGTGTCACAGGCCAGACGTCCTGGAACGGGGCGAAGATCCAAGACTCAGGGGCCTCTTGGGGACTGAAACCTGGAGAGAATGGGCAAGTCACTGGGAGGTTGGGGTAGGGTCACCGAGTCCCAGGTGACCAAGACGTGTAAAAGCTTAAGATTTGAACCTTTGTTGATCCTGAGAGAAATGGGTTCAAGATAAACTAAGTCAGCAACCCCTGACCTCCCCGTAGCTCACCCAGGGCTCACCCATAGCGGTAGCAGCAGCCGCAGCGGCGGTGGCGCGCACCTCGAGCAAGGCGCTGTACCATGCTTGCTGCTCTGCTTCACTGGCCGCCGCCACGCCCAGGCTGCTGTCGCTGGTATAGATGACGATCAGGTGGCGCTGACGGGCATCCGCGCGCTTGCTAATAGTGCAGGCACCCTCCAGGCTAACGGTACGCCGGGGTCGAGGTGGGCGGCAGCCGCTGGCCAAGAACTTCTTCTCACTCTCATAGCACTCCAGGCGTGGGGGGTCAGCACGCAGCACGAAAAAGCGGCGGCGCTGGGACTTCTGCTTCCTCAGATGGCCACAGAGCCGCACGTCGGGCGGGCAGGGCCAAGAAAACGGCGGGCCAAGGGACACGTCGGTGGACTCGCCCCCAGAGGAGACTGTGGGGCCCGTACCTGCAGGCTTCATCTCCAGCCAAAGGCAGTAAACTGTCCTCAGAAGGACTAATTTGAATGGGTCCTGTCCCCTGAGCTACCACCGGCTTGGGACAAGTTGCAATCTTGGGAAGATTGCAACCGGCCTAGCTGCCCTGCATCTCTCCACGCCCTCTCCTGACTTAGAGTGGGCAAGGAGCCTGTACAGGGTGCGTGTGTCCCAGTGGCCAGTGACACCAGGACTCCTAGGTCTAAGGGAGGCTGATCCAACTGGGTCAGCCTCCTTGTTGGAATCTCCACCCCCTTCAAGTTAACCCTCCCACGCCCCGAGTGCAGGAAGTTGAGTTTAGGATTCATAGGCTAGAGTAGGAGTCCTGCACCGCTGGGACCGAACTTTCACAGGGGCGGGGAGTGAGGGGGGTGCGTCTCTACCAATCAGCTGACTGGATATGGGGGTGGAGGAGTACCGCCAGCCGCAGCCTGGGGCAATCTCGAAAGCCCGAAAGTTAGAAAGCCAGGGTGCAGAAGCGGCTGTAGTTAGCAGTGATGGCACCAGCTATTAGAAGAGTGGCCTAGCGGGCCATCCTGAGAGCAGCGAGCCACCTCACTGAGCCTCTAGTTGTCGTCCTCGGTGTTCTTTCCCTTCCCACTCAGACGATGCTTGTGCCTTTGCTTCAGGGACCGTGGCTGCTGAGCCATGCGCAGAACTCTGACTGCTGCTCTTCGATGAGTTTGGAGTGATGGATAGCGCAGGATAGGGAAACCTTGGTCTCTGGTTACCGACCGTTCCCACCAGATTCTCATGCATGCAAACGGCCGCTGAAAGACACTTGAAAAAGGAGTTAGTCTTTCCGGGACACCTTCCTAAAAGTGCCCCTCACCACCATCAAGCCAAAAGGCGAACCCGAACCTGATGGTGGCTGTGGTCACAGAAGCCTGGATCCTGTGGCAGATGTCCCAGTGACCCTGTGCATCCTGAGAGGTTTGGGTGGGGCTGGAGATCACACACCACGAATGCACATACTTGTGCGGGCCGGAAGACAGCCTCTGCTATCATTCCTCAAGAGCTATCCCTCTTGTTTTCGAGGCAGGCTCATTGGCTTGGAACTCGTCTAGGAGGTTAGGTTAGCGGTCCTGGAAGCCCCAGGCATAGCATGTCTGACTCCACTTCCCCTGCCTGGGGTTACAGTGCGTGCTACCACACCCAACTTTGAAAATACTTAGTATGTGTGTGGTGCAGGTTGCAGGACAACTTTTGGAAGTGGGTTCTCGCCTTCCATCTTTTTGAGGCAGGGACGCTCTCTGTGTACTTCAGGCGTGCGGGCCTGAGAGCTTTAATGATAGTAGTGGTTGGGGTTTTGCGTGCGTGCGTGCGTGTGTATTTCTCTGAGCCCTGGCTGTCCTGGATCTCAGCGATCTGCCTGCCTCTGCTTTCTGAGTGTTGGGATAAAAAGCATGTGCTCTGCTGGAAGTCTTCTATCTTGCTCTAGGAATATGGGGAATATGATGCAAGCCATGAACTCTACTTTTTAATGTGGATTCTGGTGATCAAATTTGGGCTATTGGGTTTGAACGGACCAACTGAACCATGTCCCCAGCCCCTGGGATATTTTGTTTCTCTATATTAGGGTCACAAGGGTGAGGGAGTGGCCTGACTCATTCTGTCAGACAAAGCTTAGCTGACAAGTCATGGTGCCTTAGCAGACCTGGCATTCCCTAATGAAGGCATGGCCAGCAAAACCCATGCGGGGAAAGACGAACGTATAGAAGAGAAGGCCAACCTGTGAGACCCTGGAAGGGTATTTTGGGGAGGGGCTCCCTTAGGTAAGGAACCCATCTACCAGGTAAACAGAACCAAGACAACTGGGTCTTTTTCTCAGGATAGTTCAAGGGCAGCTCAAGCAGAGGCCTAGGGCCTATCTGTGATCTTCAGTACTGTAGAAATCATTGCAGTAGTGAAGTGATGTCTGTCTGTCTGTCTGTCTCTTTCTCAAATCAGGGTTTCTTCATGAAGTCCTGGCTGTCCTGGAATTCTCCTTGTAGACCAGGCTGGCCTCAGACATCTGCCTACCCATGCCTCCCAAGTGCTGGGCTGAAAGGCGTTCACCACCATCATCTGTCTGGTTGACATCCTTGAGCACCTTTTCGGGTGTGCATGAGGGCAGACACCCATGTCAACAAGCACCACAGGTCTGGGCATCTAGTGCCTGAGGCCTGCCCCAGGTGCTTCCCAACCGGGCAGAGCCCCACCCAGGGCTGAAAGAAATGCTCAAAGGTCGGTTGGTAAACAGTGGAAGATGGCCCTGTGAATAATGCCCTCGTGCAAGTTTGAGACGAGCTGGGTACTCAGGATGCACGGAGAGCTGGACATGGTAGTGCACAGCCTTAAAGCCGGGGCCCCCGAGTGAGAAGGGTAGTGGAGACAGGATGCTTTTCAGAAGCTCTCTAGCCTGCAAGCCTAGAGCATGCAGTGATGAACAAGACTCCATCTCAAGGAAACTTGAGTTGAAGCTATCCAGGAATGGTCTCGTCCCATCTTCCCGCCTCCCTGGTTATCTTGCAAACATCTGTCCTTGTGAAATCACATCTGCTGTCACAGACTGCTCCAAGCGCTCTGTGTCACTCGGCCCTGGAGTGCTGGGTAAAAGATAAAGCAGGAAGCAGCAGCCACCGCAGGACCTGCGTGGCTAACTAACAGAGAGGAGGTGAGCACTAGGGAAGCAGTGCCAGGTGACTTGATCTGCTGGGTACCAGAAGCCTGGCGTACCTCAGTTGCCATAGCAACAACTCTGCTTTGAGCTCTACCTAAGCACATATTTTATAGCCATTATTATTATTATTATTATTATTATTATTATTATTATTATTATTTAGTAGTACATTGTAGCTATCTTTACCTCACACCAGAAGAGGGCATCAGAAGTCACTATGTGGTTGCTGGGATTTGAACTCAAGACCTCTGGAGGTGGTGTCAGTGCTCTTAACCACTGAGCCATCTCTTCAGCCCCCTATTTCCTAGTTCTGGAACCCCAGCAACTCAGGAAGTAGAATATTTGAGGCTCTGCTAGATTGGGGGCACCACACTTGTTAGCAGGAGTAGGAACCCCGGGGAGAGCCTGTGGGATAGCCTTGATTCTTCTGTGTGGTGGGGGAGGGGTGGGAGTAAGCTATATAAGGAGGCTTAGCACCCACAGAAACTGCCGATGGGTGATTGGTTGACAGACAGACCTGAGCCAGAGTGGCGGTCGCCTGCTAGCCTAGCTAGAGCATTGTCCAGGGGCTGTGCAGAGAGAAGGACGTGGCCATACATGTATGACCGAGTATGTTGTTCCAGCCAGCCCCTCCCACCCGTGTGCATATGTGCGAGTATTCGAATCCGTCCAGATTTACAGCAGTCAGGTGAGGCTGTGCAGAGAGGAAAAACAAGCCTACTCGTCTCATTTCTTCCACCGATTAGGGATCTTGCCACTGGTCTGAGAGGTTAGATGGAGGAGGGCTGCTAAGCCCTTCCTTGCCAAGGGCAGTGGCTTCAGTCCCAGCCTCGGCCCAGGGAAAGTCTGAGGCCAGAGTCCACGTCAGACAGAGGGACAGGAGGGAGGGAGGCGGCTAGGAGGACCTGGGCCCACGAGGCAGGCAGGGACCAGCCGAGTCCCTGGAATCTGGGATTTATACATAGGGCAAAGTGGCCTCGTTTTCTAGGGCCCTTTAAGACGAAAGTTATCTGGAGCCAGAGTGTTCCAGGGACACTGCGTTATTAAAAAACAAAACAATGGTGTTGGGGATTTAGCTCAGTGGTAGAGCGCTTGCCTAGCAAGCGCAAGGCCCTGGGTTCGGTCCCAAGCTCCGAAAAAAAAAAACAAAAAAAACAAAAAACAAAAAACAAAACAAAACAAAAAACAACCAAAACCAAAACTTTGCCCTTACTTCTGGCTTCAAGCAGAATGGGGGGAAAGAGAAGGCCCAGAGACATTCCTGTTTTGGTGAGGAGGCACCTTGTGAAACTGTGTGGTGGCATGTCAGAAATTCAGTCATACTTGGTTCCACAGTGTGCTCCAGGCCAGCCTGGGCTACACAGTGAGTTCCACTCAAGCCAGAGCTACACAGCCTTTGTGATTATGTCTCAAAAAATAGCCCCAGCAAAAACCTGGGAGGAGCAGCCCAGCGTGGGGGCACATAACCTTCAGGAGACAGGCAGCAGAACTCAGTCTGAGGACAGCCAAGCTATATGGGGAGACATAAGGTAGGGGGAACTGACTGACATTATAAAGATGAGAAAAGAAACAGAAAATATGGAAAAATCTAGTACAAAGGCTAGGGGCCAGCTGGGTGACCTCCCTCCCCCACCCCTCCCAGGAGAGGGAAGGAGGGGAGAGGCTAGGCTAGAGGGAAACAGGAGGGATTGAATCTTACTGCAGAGGGCAGGCCAAGCCTGGCTTAGCAAGAGCTAGAGATCTTTCCAGAAACGTCTATAAAGCAAAGGAACTGATAACTTAATTCCCACATCCCTTTGCTGGTCCCTACGGAAGGACCAGGGAAATCTTAAGAATGAATAGTTTAAAGGGCCAGGAACTCTTGGCGGAGGTCTGCAGGGCGGGGCCTCGCTGTACACAGCAAGGCTAAGGCCTGGGTCACGGCTGCAGGGGAGTGTTTATCCTGTGCGCAGGCGGCCCAGACACCTGGCCGCTGACACTGTAGCCTCTGGTAAGGAACTGCTGGAGGTGCTGAGAGCACGGAGGGGGTCTGTTTACTTCTCAAAGCCACACTCCAGCAGCCCGTGGCACCTTCCAGTCCCAGATCCGGACCCTCACTGTCCGTCCCATCTTCTCGCTAACAGAGAGTGCGCAGTTCAGCCTTTGCTTGAGGTCACGTGTTTATCAGCCCAGGCAGCGAAGATCGGAAGATCCAAGTCAAGGCTCAGTCATGTTGACTGACTTGTGTCCACTCCAGCTGGCACAAAACAAGCCACTCCGAGCCTCTTTTTTTTTTTTTTTTTTTTAATCCTTTCAAACGCAATCTTTTCCAACATTGCCTCCAAACAAGCTTTGGTGCGGATATTTGGGAGCAGAGGGAGGAATGTGGAAAGAAGAAAAAGAAACAAACCGAACTCCCCGGCTAATCATAGACTTTTCACTGGACAGCCTAGGCTTTGCTCTGGGGTACTCGGCGGTCTGGAAAGCATCAGGACACTTGGTTGTCCTCTCCGGAGCCCTGGGGCCCCAGGTTTGATTGTACAGGCACGGGCATGAGCTACCCCATTCTTCAAGTCCCCAGGAGGAGTCTAGGCAGGTGCTCTACCACTGCACTACCACCGAAGCCTTTTTTAACACTTTCTGTCCTTTTCCTTTGAGACAGGATCTCCAAATTGTCCAGGTTAGTCTTGAACTTGTGATCCTCCTCCCCAAGTCCCCCAAGTTCTAGGACTACAGGCCTGCGCCAAAGCCCCCCGCACTCCATCCCCCAACTTAAAGGGTTGTCTGGGAAAAACAGAATGGCTGGCGGGGTTTACCTGTTTACATATGTGTGTGCATATATATATATATATTTATGTATATAATAGGCTATATTAGAAAATTCTCTATTTATAAATATAAAACACTGGTATCCAAACATGACAGGGCTAACTAAAGTGCTTGACAGGAGGCGGGCAAGCATAGTCTCCCCTACCCTGCTGGCCAGGATGTGGGGACAGCTAGGAAGAACTGAGCCTGGAAAACAAAAGTATTGGACGCCAGAAGCGCCACACTCCCAGGGCTGCCTGGTGGCTTTCAACACCAGACCTCATCTTTACCCTACATTCCCGCTTCCCTTCTGTCAGGGAGGACTGTGGCGGCAGCTTTGGAAGGTTGTGTGTGGAGAAGCTGCTCCCCCTGGGGGGAAGGCTGCTGCTGGGGCTGTGCCTAACTTCTCTCCCTACAGTCCAGGAGGGACAGGATCGGAGGCTGCCTTCGTACTTAATGATCTGACAGGAATACACCACTGTGGAGCCTCCTGGTGAGGGTATCTTTGCTCCTTCGGGGCTCCTTCCTAGAGAGGAAGAGGAAGCCCCCGGGCGGCAGATGGGGAGGCTAGAGTCTGATTCATCTGCAAGCCTCAAGCTACGCTTCCAAACCTCCCTGTTCCCAGATCTGTAAGCCCAGCAAACCAGGGGCAAACCCCAGCCTCAGACCCACAGAGATGCCCCACAGGCAAATGGTCACCAGGGCTCCGAGGGGGGAAGCAGAAGTAGACGTCATCCCCCACGCCCCAAGTAGGGGAGAGCACCTTCCTCCCCCAATGACACAGTGCTACAAGAATGGGTTTGTGGTTGGAGGTTTGGAGGCAAACGCCGAGGATCCAGTCTGCAAAGACAGAAGAAAAGTTAATAGATCAGGGGGAAGGAAAACTGCTAGAGGCCACAGAGCACAAGTACTTGAGGAACACACAGCGAGGGAGATGAGGGGCTGCTGAAGGGAGTGAGGTGTTGAGGGTCTGAGAGCTGGGTGTGGAGGTACACACCTGAAACCCCAGCACTCAGATGTCTGAGGCAGGAGGATCATGAGTTCCAGGCTAGCCTGGGGTACACAGTGTGACTCAGTCTCCAAAAAAAAAAAAGGGGGGGGGGCGGTGAGGTGTGAGTGTGCTGGCTCCATGGGTAAAAGCATGGGTACCTGAGTCCGAATCCTCAGCACCCATATAAAAAGCTGATGTGGTCACATGTGCGCCTGCAACCCTGGTGTTTGAGGGACAGAGGCCGGTGGGTCGCTGGGGCTTGCCAGCTACCAGGCTAGCTCCAGGTTCAGTGAGAGGCCCTGTCTCAAGAAACGAAGGTGGAGTGGGACGGGGAAGGCCACCAGAAGTCTCCTCTGGCCTCTGTGAGTGACTCCGGGAAGGGAATCTTTGTTATATCCCACATTACCACCTTCTGGAAAGATCTGTCCATCTCCAGAGTCACAGGGCAGCGCTCACCATGAAAGGATTGGTGGAGATCCCAGCCGGCTGGCTCAGTGGCCTCTGCCCTAGCTTGGAGGTCCCCAGGTCGCCAAAGGAAGAACCTGGGAGGCAAGGACAATAATTTGGTTGACTGTGTCTCTTCTCTCCCGAAGGGGGCGGCTTGCTACATTCCCAAGGAACACCCAAGAGGGATCCTTCCAGAATTCTCCTTAGAAAAGCACGGAGCCATCAGGAGACAGAGGGAGCTCTGCAGCTCCTCTGGTCCCCCTACTGGTCAGAAAGGGAAATAGCTCAGGTCTCTATCTGTACCCAAGACAGGCGCCCCGCCCCCCTTTAAGGTTCAAGAATAGGCTGAGATAGGGGCTCGAGACCCCATATGAACAACAATGCCAACCAACCAGAGCTTCCAGGGACTAAGCCACTACCCAAAGACTATACATGGACTGACCCTGGACTCTGACCTCATAGGTAGCAATGAATATCCTAGTAAGAGCACCAGCGAAGGGGAAGCCCTTGGTCCTGCCAAAGGCTGAACCCCAGTGAACGTGATTGTTGGGGGAGGGCGGTAATGGGGAGGATGGGGAGGGAACACCCATAGAGAAGGGGAAGGGGAGGGGTTAGGGGGATGTTTGCCTGGAAAAAGGGAAAGGTAATAACAATTGAAATGTAAATAAGAAATACCCAATTTAATAA